>NC_064621.1:84171205-84474236 GCF_023898315.1 Schistocerca nitens | reverse complement strand
GACATGAACACTACTGAGTATATCTAGGATGCCACGCAACACGCTGTTCAGAAGAGATCTCCACCTCCTCGAACTCTTACAGATTTATGGACAGCTCTGCAGGATTCATGGTGTCAGTTCTCTCCAGTACTACTTCAGACATTAGTCGAGTCCATGCCACGTCATGTTGCGGCACTTTTGCGTGCTCGCGGGGGTCCTACAAAATATTAGGCAAGTGTGTCAGTTTCTTTGGCTCTTCAGTGTACAATTGAATAAGCTATTTTAGTGTTAAACCATACTTCAACTGGACACAATAGCAGAAACATATTCAGTTTAGAGATTTACAGAAAAATTATTCCACCAAACTTTTCTTCAATAGTTTATAAACTGTAAATTATTACTTACCATTTTTTGAATCAGCACCTGACATATCTGTTTCAGAAGTTCTGTTGAATTCATTATACTTGCCATGAACATCACTTGATAATAATGGGTCAAATGCTTCAAGGACACTAACTCTCACTAATGTTTTGTCTACAGATTCCTCTTCCTTGCTGTCATATGACTGGAGGTCAATTAAGTTACTATTGTCTTTCTTCTCTATGACCTTCAGAACATTGAAATTTGATGAATCTCCAGTTCCTGACACACCTTTATGGACACCGGGTACTGCTTGAGAGAAAGTTCGCACTGGATCAAACACTTGCTGCACAGAGAAATCTGACTTGTTTACTACAGGAATGACTGTGTTATAAACAGGGCTATCTTCAGATAATGCTGTTCTGTAGGAAAAACCAAGAAACCCTGACCTTGGCTGTAAATGGCTTTGTTGCTGAGGTGAGTGTTGCAAAGGGTGATACGAATGTATAGTATCTGCTTTAGAACCACTTTTTGGATATCCATGCTGAATGGATGGTACAAAAGGTGATGATACACTCGATGATGAAGACAGTCTCATCTGCGGAACAGCACTCTGGCTACGTTCGAAGCTAGGCCGGTCGGTGTCCGACACCAGAGATTCGAGATCGAGACCGCAGCTACTTCGATCTGGAGGCGATGGGCTGCTAAATGATATCAGGTCCTGTGAATCACTCCTGTCATCCACTGAAGAGTTAGTTGTGCTGTTACGACGCTGTACTGCAGGGGGAGGCGGTGGCAATCTTGGCACTCGGGGCCGACCGGTGTTGAAGGAGCCAGGCCGAGGCCGTGACTTTATCTCTGTACATTCCATTTGCTGCACTGGAATTCCATCAGCAGTTGGTACCGTAAGTTCAGTTTCTGAAAAATCACACACAAAACAAAATAAAATTATTGCCATTTGATGAGGATCCAGAAACACATTACTGAACTATAAGTGTAATAGTAATGAAGTGAGTACCAGAAAACTGTACTGAACACCGGATATCTGACAGTAAAAAATATTCAGTATTATATTAACTTTCTTTTGTTTCATCCACACCAATTTAAAAGATCTGTTTATACCACAATCTAAAAAAAAATGCTATACAAACTTGTTCAGTTTTTTTACCTTCTGTTTTCTGTCACTGCTGATTTCTACAAATACACCTTTGATTCTATAACTTCAATATTTTCTTCTTCAACATTATCTTTGTTTCAGCTGATCCTAACATAGAGTGTATGTATCCAACAGTAAATTCAATTTAATACACAGGATAAAATTTGGAAGACTTGTGATTTTATAGCAACAGTTTTCCAGACCAATAGGGAATTGTTCTATTGCTCTGTTTCTATTAATCTTAACAATACCCAGAATCTAATGCATTAACTCAGCCTCAAGCACAGGGAAGCTTTCAAATTTAAAGGACAATGCAATAACAGTAAACCTTTTAAGTTCTATAAAATCTGCAGGGCAACACTTAACACAGAGAAACTGCAATGTTATCCAGCAGCTAGGAAGGGAGTAAGCATGAAATGTTAGTCTCACTCCATAAAGGTAGGAAGAAAAGTTATTATATAAGAAATTATTTTAGTAAATATTAAAATACTCAGGTAAGACCTGGTTAACAATGAATATATCAGAGATTTACAATTCAAGAACTAGCAGTGAGCTGAGAAAATACAAAAATAAAGACCATGTGAAGCTGAAACAGCACAATTTACACAAATGGAAGGATTGTAATTAATAAAACTGAACAGGAATAACAAGCTAACAGGGAAAATGTTCTAACACAGAGAGAACTCTTCAAGGAAAAGGAGAGTTTCTTAGAGTCAATTACACTTGTTAAGAACCATTTTGAATGACAGACGCAAGCTGTCATCTCCTAAATATAGGAAACTGAAGTGTCTGTAATTATGATGAATGCCATTACCGTTACTTCACAAGCAAGCTTAAGGGGCTACATTTAACAATGAAAATAGTGACTACGAAACACACAAAATCAGAGACCAATTGTGTCTAGTAATAGTAGTAGTAATAATAATAATAATAATAATTATAATAAAAGTAAATGGTTTTAAATAAATACTGAGTTTTACTACATACAAGTGGGCAAATTTTAAGAAAGCTACAATGCATTTATGGCCTCCAAATACATTTAAAAATAGCTGCTAATACTGTAGGGTGGGAAAATATTCTCAAAATACTGAGTCGAAGTACGGCATATCGACAAGATACCTGAAATGTTACTTTGAAAGTCGCTATCAGTTTATGGTAATATCTTCCAATGCAAAAAGTTACGTAACAACTGGATGGTCTATGCACATTGAACTATGAGAAAACTTTCATCACTGTTATCCTCTTTCAATCCACCACACTGCACACCGCTGGCATCTGTGAACTTTGTGTACCCTGTATAAGGTCATAAATTATTTAAATACTTCATATTCCATTGGACACTTATCACATTATACATCAGTATAAGACACAATGTAAATGAATGCTCCAAAATTAGCTGCAATAAGGAAATATATTTTTAATATTTTACACAAAAGGCCTGTTTTGGCTAATTGCCAATATTAAGTGATGTCTAGCTGGAAGGGATGACCATATTTCATTTATAGCATATTTTTTCTGTCATGTCTTTGTAAGTAAAATACTTTTTATAGTTACAAAATGTAAAAAAAGTATGTTTTTGTCAGTAAAGAACTGTCAACATTGAACTGTCAAAAAATCTGACAAAAACTTATATTTTCATGTTTCAAACAATGGAAACTCCCGGTAGGAATATCAGCAATATAAGAAAAGATAAATTGCTACATATCATAAAGAAGACACGTCAAGTTGCAGACAGGCACAATTAAAAGACACTCTCATATAGCTTTTGGCCACAGTTTTCATCTCTCTCTCTCTCTCTCTCTCTCTCTCTCTCTCTCTCTCTCTCTCTCGCACACACACACACACACACACACACACACACACACACACACAGGGAGAAACACAGCTCAATATACATTTGAAAGATGCATGAACAAATTACGAAACACAAAACATTTTGTTATACGCATTGCTTTGGCAACTGCAAGTAAGAAATAATAAGTTACCTACATGGTAAATATAATATACTACTTTCTGAAGGAACTGGTTTATAATGGTCAACTAACGGTTCAAATGGCTCTGAGCACTATGGGACTTAACTTCTGAGGTCATCAGTCCCCTAGAACTTAGAACTAGTTAAACCTAACTAACCTAAGGACATCACACACATCCATGCCAGAGGCAGGATTCGAACCTGCGACCGTAGTGATCACGCGGTTCCAGACTGTAGCGCCTAGAACCACTCTGCCACCCCAGCCGGCGTCAACTAACGAAGAACATATTTTATGAAGGAAGTGGTGAATGATATTTCAGACTAGCAAAATGGTGAGGTGTCACATAGAAACCTTCTAGTTAATGTGACAGCCTAAACATGTAAGATGCAGGAAACAGACAACCTCTTGTCACCAAAATTTTCAAATATCATGCAATGAATTCCAACAGAGAACAACATTTACATTATAATATGGTGCATTACACCACAAAGATGGAATATTAACAGTGAGACAGATTTTGGAGAGAGGAATCAAACTATCTGAAATGAATAACAGTGATAATAATCAATATATGTAACTCGATAGATTTAAAATAATAATAATAATAATAATAATAATAATAATAATAATATCTACTCATCAAGTGGCAGCAGGAAAACACACACACATATAACAGACGGTTATACTTATGCAAGCCCCTCCAAGCTGCCTCCTCCTTAAGCAGAAGGATTGAAGGAGAAGGAAGAGGGATGAAGGAAAAGGACTGGAAAGGTTTAGGAAAAGTGGTAGACTTTGGAGAAGTCACACAGAACTGCAGGTCAGGGAAGGCTTACTGGATGGGTTGAGAAGGAAAGACTGATTGTTGGGAACTGCATCAGATGGTATACAAGATGGCTCAATTAACAGGTGGCTCTCCCTTTTATAGCATATGTTTTGCCAGTTACAGTGCTGGTATAGGTGGTGGTAGGAGGGTGCATGGGGCAAGTCTTGCAGCAGCGGCAGTCACAGGGATACGAGAAACAGCGCAGGGAGAGGGGTGCAAAGGAGCATACAGTCTGACAATAATATTGCGGAGATTGGGAGGGCGACAAAAAGCTATTCTATGTGTGATGGGCAAAATCTCCGACAGAATTCCACGGCACAATTTTAGGAAGTCGCCTTCTCGAAATAGCTGATTAATACATTCAAGACCAGGATACTATGGAGTGACATGTGGTGTGCCCCAGAGTTGTTTTTTGGAGGGATCAGCAAAACCAAGATTGGATGTGATGGTCTGAGAAATCTGCTTTTGAAATAGACTGGTAGGGTAATTATGTCCAGTGAAGGCTGAGGTGAGAATGGTGGTGTATTGCTGTAAAGAGTCTGCATATGAACACCTACGTTTGCCTCAAAACCCTAGGCTGCATGGGAGGGAACATTTGACATGGAAAGCATGGCAACTGTCAAAATGTAAGTAGTGTTGTTTGTAAGCAGGTTTAATGTGGACAGATGTGTGTAGCTGACTTTTGGTGAGGACGAGATCAACATCAAGGAAAGTGTCACGGGATTCAGAATAGGACCTTGTGAAATTTAGTTGGGAGAAGGTATTTAGGGGTTCTAGGAATTTTAACTGGTCAGCCTCACCGTGAGTCCATATGGCAAAAATGTCATCAATGTATCTAAACCAAACCAGGGACTGAAAGGTTATGGATCCCAGGAAAGCCCCTCCAAGCGAGCCATGAAAAGGTTACTGCAGGAAGGAACCATCCTGGTTCCCATGGCCTTACCCTTCTCCAAAATGTACCACATTTCCTAAACCTCTCCAGTCCTCTTCCTTCCCATTCAACCCTTCTGCTGGAAGGAGCCACTGGCTCTGAAAGCTTAACCTCCTTTCACATGTGTTTTCCTGCCACTGTTTGGTGAGAGACTTTATGTTCGCAATTACATTATATTGTCAAAAATTAATTATTTCTGTTATTATATTAGCCCTGTGGCCATCATTGTTTCTTATGTTACCCTCTTGTCAGTTATCTGTTTTCTACCTCATGTACTAGCCTGTTTGTTTATTTATCTATATCACCACGATTAATCAATGCTTTGCCCCTAAATCTTTTCTAGTACTGACTTCTGTGCACTTAGATGGGTCCATTATAACTTATGAATTTACATATAGAAATTTGTTTACAGTTCACTACACTGAAGGGCCTTCTCCCACTCGTCTTTTTTCGACAATTTATTCAGAAATCTGACAACTATTTTCTTTCCTACCCTCCACTTACCTTGTTTATACGTAATTCTTTTACGTTTCTGTGTATTTGTTTTTTCCAAACTGCTCTGACTTACTGCCATCTCCTAGATTACTTTATTTGCCAAGGAAAGTAGTTTACATTTTCTTTTCTGACTTTCTCTTTCTGTTTACCCAGTTTTTAAAATTTTGTCTCTTTTCATGACTTTGCTTGTTGATTTTTTGTTTTCCAGTCTTTTTTCGTATCATATAGACCACTTTTCTGGTGGGAAATTCTCACCCACTCATTAACTCTTGTTAAAAAGAGGCTGTTATCATTTTTTGTACCAATTTTTCTGACTTTTTTCCCTGCTTTTCTTCCATTTTTCTATCTTTTCTACCCTCTGCTTGTCTTTTTTGCCACTCTCACCATTTCTAACACTCAAAACTCTCCTCTCTTGCCATGATGAATCTTATCACATATTACATCAATTTTTTTTAACCACGCTTTTGCACTGTTAAAACTGAGGTCCCACATATTGTTTCTTGATCCTGCTTGTGTATTGGAGTTACTCCCAAAGGCATAACGTTGAAAGTTCCTGTTTCTAATTGTAATCCTACTCTACATCATGCACTTTTACAGTTTCAAATATAGGGTTATTCTAAATGATGGACTCATTTTCAAAAATTTATATGTATTCAAGTACAAATCCAAAATGAGCAAGCTTTATACCAATGAAAAGAAGAAGTTTCAATGTATTTGGCGGGTGGTGATTGTTTCAAAAGTGGCCAGTATAGTTCATGTGGCAATAGGGTCGTCATTCCGTTTCAATGTCAGTTGCGAGTGATATGGTGACCTGTGGGGCAGAGTTCACAAAAAGAGTGTCACAAATTGCAGTGCAACGGGCATTTCATGCTAAATTCAGTATTCAACCACCAACTCGCAAAAGCATTAGCTGTTGGTTTAAACAATTTAAATAGACTGGGGGTGTGTGAAAAGGAAAAAGCACAGGCTGACCACATGTCAGAGGATGATGTCCGACAGATTCAAGAAAATTGTGTGTGCAGTCCAAATAAGTCTACCAGTAGAACCAGTTAAGAACTTGGAATATCCCAACCGACTGTATGGAAAGTTCTGAGATGGCATTTGCTGTACAGGCCCTACCAATTACAAGTCGTGCAGGCTCTCAACCCCAATGACAAACATAAGCGTCTCGCATTTTGTGGTTATGAGCTAGCAAAGATAGAGGATAATGCATTTCTACAGCGTGTAATTTTTAGCAATGAAGTGACATTCCACCTTAGTGGAAAAGGCAACAGACACAATGTTCGCATATGGGGTTTGGAAAATCCACATTCACCACTGCAAGGAAGAGACTCACCGTAGATCAACATGTTCTGTGCTGTATCCTGTACAAAGGTTTATGGACCATTTTTCTTTGCGGAAAGAACTGTAACGGGAATCACGTAACTGGAAGTGTTGGAACAATGGCTGTTCCCTCAAATTATGGAAGATGCCCAGGACTTCATTTTCAAAGAGGATGGAGCTCCAACCCATTGGCACCGTGATGTACGAGGCTTTTTGAATGACTCCCTACCTCAGCGCTGGATCAGTTGCAGGGGACCTGTGGACCTGGTTTTGCAGTTCTGGCTACCGAGATCTCCTGACCTCACACCCTCTGACTATTTCTTATGGGGTTACATGAAGGAAGCTGTTTACATCCAGCCTCTACCAACCACTACGAACGATCTGCGAAACCGGATCACTGCTGCCGTGCACTCAGTAACAGCAGATACACTTTAGCGCGAGTGGGAAGAGTTTGGCTACTGCGTCAATGTTTGTCCTGCAGCCAATGGCGGCCACATTGAACATTTACAACATTTATCACATTTCTAATTATTAAAACTAATGAACTACAAATTATTGAATTGATATCAAACATTATGAAAAAAATTTGAAACCTCTTTTCATTGGTATAAATCTTGTTCATTTTGGATTTGTACTTCAATAAATACGAAGTTTTGAAAATAGGTCCATCATTTAGAATTAGCCCTGTACAACAATGTCTTGTGCTTACCCAGCTAATCTGTGACCTGTATGTCTTGCCTGACAATTTCCACTCCACCACACTTATCTCTTCTTACAAAATCCTGCAGTTATCTGCCCCCTCATGTTTCCTTGGATGGTACCAACCACCAAACCAGCTTCAGACTGTAATGATATGCCATACTTCACATCAAAAAGTTATCCCACCTTCTCCTAAACCACATGAACACTGGTGTTTCCTTTCCCGTCCCTCTGCAGCTCCCTAAAAAGGTACACCATCAACCACCACTTCACTCCTACAAACTGAGCTTGGCCAACCTACTTAACATCCCACAGCCTTCATCACTGCCTTCCAGACTAATGATAACTCAATCACAAGAACAAGTCACAAAAGTATAGTGTTCTCAACCTTTCGTCTAAAGCATGCTCCCTCCATCAGTATTCTCCAAGTAGCTTGCTTTCAGCCCTAAACCTGCATTTAATCATACTGCTTGGTGAAGGACATACTTTCCTCCACATGTACTGTCACCTGGAAACCCAAAATCTTTCCAACAGAAAACCTGACATCGAACCCTCCCCTGAACAGTTATGACCACAATCCCAACATTATCCACCATCACTACCTCAAAACCACCTATTCCAATAATTCCTCACATCCAGTACTGCTTCACAACCCTTCCTCAGGTCCTAATCATGACCCTACCCTGTCCTCTGCATTCCCTGAAGGCTGATGAATCCATTAATATCTTCCCAGCAGACAAAGGAGTATGTTAATGAAGGTCTACACCAGCTGTCTGACAACTCTACATACAGCATCTGTCATCAAGATCCCCTGTGATTCAAAGTGACTGCAGTCCCTCTTTAAAACATCAGGCTGCTTGTAAGGACTAACATCTCAACCCATATAACTTCTTACCCACCAAAACCTTGCATCCCCATCTTCTACCTTCTTCCTAAGATCCACAAACCGTTTCATCCTGGCTGTCCTAAAGCTGATGGCAATAAGGCACCCACTGAACACATATCTGTCTTAGCTGATCAGCATCTGCAATCGAAGACTTCCTGTTTTGTATTAAAGGTACCAATGACTTCCTAGATCATCTGAAAGCCATGCCTGTCCCACTCCCACCACACACCTTGCTTGTCACCACTGATGCCACCTCCCTCTATACCAACATTCCCCACAAACATGGGCGGGCTACTGCTGAACATTTCCTCAGTCAGCAGCCACAGATTCCAAATCTTGACACCCTTCCTGCTCGCCTTAATCAGCTTTATACTTGCCGACAACTCTTCACCTTTGAGGGGCAGACATATAAACAGATAAAGGGTACAGCCATGGGAACCAGGATGGCTTCTTCCTATGCCACCCTTTTCATGGCTTGCTTGGAGGGGACTTTCCTGGGATCCAAGAGCCTTCAACTCCTGGTTTGGTTTAGATACATTTCTCCCAATTAAATTTCACATGGTCCTATTCCAAATCCCGTTCCACTTTCCTTGATGTTGATCTCATCCTTACTGAAGGCCAGCTACACACTTCTGACCACAGTAAACCTACTAACAAACAACGGTATCTCCATTTTGAAAGTGCTATCCTTTCTATGTCAATCGTTCCCTCCCATGCAGCCTTGGCATTCAAGGCAAATGTATTTGTTCGAATGCATATTCTTTACAGCAATACACCATCGTTCTCACCTCAGCCTTCACTGGATGTAATTACCCTACCAGCCTAGTTCAAAAGCAGATTGCTCAGGCCATCACATCCAATCTTGGTACTGCTGATACCTCCAAAAACCAACTACGGAGCACACGACTTGTCACTCCATATTATCCTAATCTTGAATATATTAATTCAAGAACTTCGTTCTTGGTCATCCACTCTTATTATTCCCTCTTGGCTCTTGTGCATATTGTATATTATATTACACATCTCTCACTACAGCTTACCCCTATTTTTCTCAGAATTTCGAACACCTTGCACCATTTTACACTGTCGAATGCTTTTTCTAGATCAACAAATCCTATGAGGTGCATCTTTATTTTTCTTTAGTTTTGCTTCTGTTATCAATCCCAGTCACAATTGCCTCTCTGGTGCCCTTACTTTTCCTAAAGCCAGACTGATCATCTTCTAACACATCCTTAATTTTCTTTTCCATTCTTCTGTATATTATTCTTGCAAGTAACGTTGATGCATCAGCTGTTAAGTTGATTCTGCGATAATTCTCACACTTGTCAGCTCTTGCAGTCTTCGGAATAGTGTGGATGATATTTTTCTAAAAGTCAGATGGTATGTCCCCACACTCATACATTCTACACACCAATGTGAATAGTTGTCTTGTTGCCACTTCCCCCGATGATTTTAGGAATTCTGGTGGAATGTTATCCATTCCTTCTGTCTTATATGATCTTAAGTCCTCCAAAGAGCAGTTTAATTCTGATTCTAATACTGGATCCCCAATCTCATATAAATCAACTCCTGTCCTTCCGACAATCATTTCTTTTTCAATTTCTTCACTCTTTTCAAGCAGCCATTTTGTGTTAGCTTCTCTGCACTTCCTGTTCATTTCACTCCTTAGCGACTTATTTCTGTATTCCTGAATTTCCCTGAACATTTTTGTACTTTCTTCTTTTATTGATCAGCTGAAGTATTTCTTCTGTTACTCATTGTTTCTTCACAGTTATCTTCTTTGTACCTATATTTTTCTTTCCAGCTTCTGTGATTGCCCTTTTTAGAGATGTCCATTCCTCTTCAACTGTACTGCCTACTAAGCTATTCCTTATTGTTGTATCTATAGCCTTAGAGAAATTCAAGCGTATCTCGTCATTCCTCAATACTTCCGTATCCCACTTCTTTGCGTATTGATTCTTCCTGACTAATTTCTTAAACTTCAGCCTGCTCTTCGTCACAACTACTGGCCATCAAAATTGCTACACCAAGAAGAAATGGAGATGATAAACGGGTATTCATTGGACAAATATATTATACTAGAACTGACATGTGATTACATTTTCAAGCAATTTGGGCCACCATTGACCAGACGTTTTCAATTGGTGAGAGATCTGGAGAATGTGCTGGCCAGGGCAGCAGTCGATCATTTTCTGTATCCAGAAAGGCCCGTACAGGAACTGCAACATGTGGTCGTAGGGTTTCACAGGGATTGAATGTAGGGTAGAGCCACGGGTCGTAACACATCTGAAATGTAACGTCCACTGTTCAAAGTGACGTCAATGTGAACAAGAGGTGACCGAGACGTGTAACCAATGGTACTCCATACCATCATAAGTATAACCTCCTTTTATGTGTGTGTTTTCCTGCCGACACTTTGTGAGTCGATTTTTTTTTCTACCCAATTACATTATATTGTCAAAAACTGATGATTTTCGTTGTTATAATGACAACAGTTACTATTTTACTTTTTTGTTTTGTTTTTGTTCAATCTGTCACTAGTTTCAAGTACCTGCATCCACCTTCAGACTGCTATATTCACATGACACTCGGTGATAGCGGAGGATGTGGCAGTCTCATGTCACCTTACTAGCCTGTTTACGAGTAACCTCACTTGTAGAGCAAACAGTGTGTTAATCAACTTTATTGTCTTATCCATCAAAACTGTACTAATCATCAAAATTGCTCTAATCATAACAACATTTATCAAAGAGTATAGCAGTAGAAGAGCTATCAGTAATTCCATGTGCTATTCACTGTGAAACACATCAATCTTGTCATCTAAAGATGAACCTATGCACCAATGACCAGTTGCAACTTTAGTAAAAAAAATTTCATAAAATTGGAACTATTGGTGGTCAACTTCTTCATCATAAGTACTTAAAGTCAGTGTGCTGCTCATGGGCTACTGGTTAATGTTGCTGCCTCTTCATCACGAGGTCGAGGGTTCGATTTTCATCCGAATTGGAGATCATCTTTGCTCAGGGAATGGAACCTTTATAGGACCATTTGATTTTCTGTCTGTCCGACTGATCAAAATTGATTTTCTCAGGAAAAGGTAGACGTGCCATTTCAAATATTAAGGTCCAGGCTCACTTGATAGTGCAAAAGACTGAAGCTTCTAAGTACATGCAATGAAAAGATAATTGTGTCACATATTTCGATACTCACTCATCAAAATATAGGGTACTTCCCACTGGCCTAGAGGGAAGAAATTTACAAATTGCCTAGGTTTCACAGTACAGGTAAGGGAAAAATATCTGAAAATTGTTAATTCGTAATTACTCACCATATAGCAACGATGCTGAGTCGCAGACAGGCACAACAAAATGACTGTCCATCACAAATAAGAATCTGGCCAACACGGTCTTAGTCAAAAATACAGACAGACACGCGCACCCGCACCGCCATGCACACACACACACACACACACACACACACACACACACACACACACACACACACACGGCTGCAGTCTCTGGCACACTGCGAGCAGCAGTAGTGCATGATGAGAGTGGCAACCAGATGCAGGTAAGGAGGATGCTGGGGCAGGGAGGGGAAGGGATAGTAGGGTAGGTTCAAAATGGTTCAGATGGCTCTGAGCACTATGGGACTTAACTTCTGAGGTCATCAGTCCCCTAGAACTTAGAACTACTTAAAACTAACAGACCTAAGTACATCACACACATCCATGCCCTAGGCAGGATTCGAACCTGCGACTGCAGCAGTTGCGCGGTTCCAGACTAAAGCACCTAGAACTGCTTGGCCACTCTGGCCGGCATAGTAGGGTAGGGGTGGGAACACTGAAGTGCTGTTGGGGAGCACACAGGGACAAGGTGGAGAGAGGGTAGGGCAGCTAGGTGCAGTAGGGAAATTAGACAGAGGGCAGGGGAAAGGTTGGGGGAGATGGTGGGGGGTGGAGGGGGGGGGGGTAGTGCAAAAAGAGAGAAGTAAAAAGACTGGGTGCATTGCTGGAATAGGGGGCTGTGTAGTGCTGGAAAGGGAACAGGGAAGGGGCTGGATGGGTGAGGGCAATGGCTAATGAAGGTTGAGGACAGGAGGATTACGGAAACATAGGACATATTGCAGGGAGAGTTCCCACCTGCACAGTTCAGAAAAGCTGGTGTTGGTGGGAATGATCCATATGGCACAGGCTGTGAAGTGGCCATTAAAATGAAGGATGTTGTGTTGGGCATCTCAGCAACAGGATGTCCCACTTTTTACTTGGCCACAATTTATCGGTGGCCACTCATGTGGACAGACAGCTTGTTGATTGTCATGCCCACATAGAATGCAGCACAGTGGTTGCAGCTTAGCTTGTAAATCACACGAGTGGTTTCACAGGTAGTCCTGCCTTTGATGGTATAGGTGATGTTTGTGATCAGACTAGAGTAGGTAGTGGGGGGAGAATGTATGGGACAAGTCCTGCATCTAGGTCTATTAAAGGGATATGAGCCATGAGGTAAGGGACTGGGAACAAGGGTTGTGTAAGGATGTACAAGTATATTGTGTAGGTTCAGTAGAGGGCGGAATAACACTGTGGAAGGATTCAGAAGGATAGAGGGCAGGACATTCCTCATTTCAGGGCACGATGAGAAGTAGTTGAAACCCTGGCGGAGAATGTAATTCAGTTGCTCCAGTCCTGGGAGGTACTGTGTCACAAGGGGAATATTCCTCTGTGGCCAGACATCGAGACTTTGCTATGTGGTGGGAGACTGGAAAGATAAGGCATTGGATATTTGTTTTTAAACAAGATTGGGAGGGTAATTACAGTCTGTGAAGGCTTCCCTGACATCCTCGGTATATTTCGAGAGGGACCGCTCTTTACTGCAGATGCATTGAGCACGGGTGGCTAGGCTGTATGGAAGGGACTTCTTAGTATGGAACGTGTGGCAGCTGTCGAAGTGAAGGGATTGCTGGTGGTTAGTAGGTTTGAAATTGACAGAGCTACTGATGGAGCCATCTTTGAGATGGTCGATGTCTAGGAAGGTGACTTGTTGGGTTTAGTAGGACTGGGCAAAGCAAATGGGGGAGAAGCTGTTGAGGTTATGGAGGAATGTGGATGGGGTGTCCTCACCCTCTACCCGGATCACAAAATATGTCTCAACCTGGTGAGGAGTTTAGGATTCTGTGTGTTTAGGAAGGATTCCTCAAGATGGCCCATGAATAGTTTGGCATAAGATGCTGCCATGCCAGTGCCCATATCCGTACCCCAGATTTCTTTGTAGGTAATGCCTTCAAAGGAGAAATAATTGTGGGTGAGGATGTAATTGGTCATGACGACTAGGAAGGAGGTTGTTGGTTTCGAATCTGTCGGGCGTTCGGAAAGGTAGTGTTCAATACCGGTAAAGCCATGGGCAGTAGGGATGTTTAAAGGGAGGTGGCATCAATAGTGATGAGCAGGGCACCCTGTAGTAAAGGGAAAGGAGCTATGGAGAGTGAGTGGAGAAAATAGTTGGTATCTTTTATATAAGAGGGTAGGTTCTGGGTAATAGTTTGAAGGTGTCAGTCAACGAGAGCAGAGATTCTCACAGCGGGGTCTTTAATTGAGACCGATTGGTAGGGTTGGTGGCGAAAAGTGTTTCCACTGTAGGGACCAGAAGGCTCAGCCCTAAAGAAATATTAGTCCTTTCCAAAGGCCTCACTCCCAAATTCTATCATGCAGGACTTGTTAAAGACCTTCTCTCCTCCTCCCGGTACCTCCAATAGAAACAATTTTTCGCCACCAACCCTATCAATCAGACCAATGCTGAATCCTACCTGACTCAGTTCACTCATCCATCCAACCATGATCCATCCCCACTGCCCCAAAATCACCGCCTGTTAACTTTCCAGAAATTCTTAACCTCCAACCTTGCTCACCATCATTCCCCAAATCCCTCAACATGCAAACGAACCTTACATCCGCAGAAAAAAACTGCACTCCACCATCTAAAAACTGATCCTGACCTTATAATCCTACATGCTGACAAAGCCTCCACCACTGTTGTTTTGAACCGCAAGGATTACCTGGCAGAAGGACTCCGCCAGCTGTCAGATATATCCACCTAGAAACTTTAACACAGTAACCCCATTCCAGACATCCAGCAGGATCTCCAGTCACTCCTCAAATCCTTACACCCATCCCAGAACCCCACCCCACAGTTCATTTCTCTGCTCACTACTAACACTGTCCATATTCCTACCTTCTACATGCTTCCTAAAGTCCATAAACCCAACGACCCAGGATGCCCTATTGCGGCCGGATACTTTGCCCCCACAGAGAATTTGTGCTCTCATAGACCAACATCTTCAACCTATTACCCAAGCCTATCCACCTACTTAAAAGACACCAACCATTTCCTCCACCACCCCTCTTGTCCCTTTACCACACGATGGCCTGCTCGTCACTCTTGATGCCACCCCCCTATACACCAACATCCCCAATGCCCATGGCCTTACCACTAAACCAAATCAACACTATCTTTCCCAATGCCCGACAGTTTCCAAACCAACTATCTCCTTCCTAGTCACCATGACCAACTGTATCCTCACCCACAATTACCTCTGCTTTGAAGGCATTACCTACACACAAATCTGGGGTATGGCTACGGGCAAACGCATGGCAGCATCCTATGCCAACCTATTCATGGGCCGTCCTAAACACCCAGAATCCTAAACCCCTTACCTAGTTCAGATTCACTGATGACATCTTTGTGATCTGAGTCAAGGGTGAGGACATCCCATCCACATTCCTCCAGAACCTCAACAGCTTCTCCCCCATTTGCTTTTCTCAGTCGTACGAAACCCAACACGTCACCTTCCTACACACTGACCATCTCAAAGATGGCTACATCAGTATCTCTGTCAATTTCAAACCTACTAACCACCAGCAATACCTCCACTTCGACAGCTGCCACCCATTCCATACCAAGAAGCCTTCACAGACCATAATTACCCTCCCAATCTTGTAGAAAAACATATCTCCCGTGCCTTATCTCTCTTTTCTCCCACAACTTCCAAAAGTCTCACCATCCGGTCACAAAGGAACATTCGCCTTTTAACTCCGTACCACCCCGGACTGGAGCAACTGAATTACATTCTCTGCCAGGGTTTTCACTACCTCTCATCATGCCCTGAAATGAGGAATGTCCTGCCCACTATCCTTTCCACCCTCCCACAGTGGTATTCCACCATCCACCAAACCTACACAATATACTCGTCCATCCCTGCACAGCCCTTGCTCCCAACCCCTTACCTCATGGCTCATATCTCTTTAATAGACCTAGATGCAAGGGTTGTCCCATACTCTCTCCCACTACCACCTACTCCAGTCCGATCACAAACATCACCTATCAAATCAAAGGCAGGGCTACCTGTGAAACAATTCGTGATCTAGAAGATAAGCTGCAACCACTGTGCTGCATTCTATGTGAGCATGACAACCAACAAACTGTCTGTCCACATGAATGGCCACTGACAAACTGTGGCCAAGAAACAACACCCTGTAGCTGAACACACTGCCAAATGTGACATCCCTTATTTCAATGCCTGCTTCACAGCCTGTGCCATATGGATCCTTCCCACCAAAACCAGCTTTTCTGAACTGCACAGGTGGGATCTCTCCCCGCGATATATCCTACATTCTTGTAACCCTCTTGGCCTCAACCTTCATTTGTTATAATCCTCACCCATCCAGCCCTTTTCCTGTTCCCATTCCAGCAATGCACCCAGTCTACTTTTCTCCTTTTGTGCTAACCCCTCCCCTCCCCCAACCTTTCCCCTGCCCTCCGTCTTACCTCCCAACTGCACCTAGCTGCCTTACCCTCTCTCCACCTCATCCCTGTGCGCTTCCCAGCAACACTTAAGTGTCTCCCACCCCTACCCTACTATCCCTTTGCCTCCCTGCCCCAGCCTCCTCCTTACCCCACTCAGTTGCCTCTCCCGTCATGCACTACTGAAACGTGGCTTCAGCTGCCAGAGACTGCTGTCATTTGTGTGCAAGTTGCACGCGCGCGCGCCTCTCTCTCTCTCTCTCTCTCTCTCTCTCTCTCTCTCTCTCTCTCTCTCTCTCTGTGTGTGTGTGTGTGTGTGTGTGTGTGTGTGTGTGTGTGTGTGTGTGTGTGTGTGTGTGTTTTGTTTGGCTTTAGGGTGCAAGAAACATCAGGGGTCATATATGCCCAAGTCAAAACTGTAGAACACGAACACAGAGAGGAGTTAAACGACTATGCGTCAGTCCCAATGGACAGAATAGGAGACAGCTAAAAACAAGCATGTGGAAAAAGGGCTAATAAAACCCCATACAGAAATGGAGGCCCAAAACTAAAAATTAAATGGCCTTCACCATATTGCTTCGGCGGATAAAAAGTGAGGGCGGCAAACCCAAGCTGGAACATACATTGTTAAAAAAAGGGCATTCCAGCAGGAAGTGGCAGACAGTTTAAATTGGGCACAATGTATACAAAGTGGTGGGGTAGCGCCACTTAGCAAATGACGATGGCTAAAAAGGCAGTGCCCAATATGCAGCCGAGTTAACATAATCTCCTCCCAGCGGGAGGGCCGAGAGGTGGTCGTCCAAGGCACTGTGAGAGCCTTAATAAGCCAAAGCTTATTCCCATGAAGGGAAGACCATTGGCAATGCCACAGGGATACCACCTTCTGACAGACGGCAATGCAGAGATCATCGGAGGGAATATAGGCAGTCGTGGGCTGAGGTACGAGGACTGCGTCAGCAGCCTCGTTTCTAGGCACACCGACATGACCAGGGACACTCAGAAACATGACACTAGCTCCACCAAGAGTGAACAAGTGACAGTTTTCCTGGACCTGCTGCACTAAGGGATGAGCAGTGTATAGTGCACATAGACTTTGGAGGGCAATCAGTGAGTCTGAACAGAAGACACAATTGGAAAGGCCGTGTCACCAGATGAACTCCGTGGCCAGATACAAGGTGAAGAGCTCAGCTGTAAATACTGAGGAGTGTATTGGAAGCCTATATCGAAAGACACGGCTGCCAATGACGAAGGCACACCCAACCCTACGGTCAGTCCGAGAACAATCAGTGTATACAAAGGTACTATTGTGAAGTTCCATGCGAAGGTCATGAAACCGGAGGCGATAGACTGAGGCTGGAGTAGTGTACTTATGAAGCGCATGAAGGCCAAGGTTAACATGGGCCACATACGAAGCCAAGGTGGTGAAGCATTCACATCCACTGGGAAAGTTGCAGGTGGTGTGAAGGTAAGCCACAGTAGCAAGTGGAGAAAGTGGACCCAGGTGGTAACGGAAGAGGGATGAGCCCCATACTGACGATCAAAGGAATCATCAAAGAAGGAGGCATAGGCGGGGTAGCCACACATGACACACAAATGGCATGCATACCTGCTGAGGAGAAAGTCACGGCAGATGCATAAACAAAGCACCCATAGTCGAGTTTCTAACAGACAAGGGACCAGTACAAACATAGGAGGGTGGTTCGATCGGCACCCCACGAAGTACCATTGAGGACAGGTAGGAGATTGAGGGATCGCGTACAGTGGGCTGCCTGGTAAGACACATGGGAGGATGAAGCCAGTTTCCTATCGAGCATGAGCCCCAGAAATTTTGTAGTTTCAACGAATGGAAGGGTAACAGGACCAAGATGCAGAGATGGTGGGAGAAACCATTTACGCAGCCAGAAATTCTTGCAGACGGTTTTGTCAGGGGAAAAGCAAAAGCATTGTCCGGGAATTGTGCCCTCTGTACAGATGCGGTTGTATGTGTTCAGCAGAAAGTGTTGAATGCAAGAGAAAGGTGCTACAACATCTGAATGTGTATGGCGTCTGGCCCTGGGGCGGAGGATTGGGATGAATTGAGAGCACGATCGAGTTCCCTCATAGTCAAGGCGGCATTGCAGCACTCACGATTCAGAGAAGAGAAGGATATCACCTGAGCCGCCTCCGCTCATTTCCAATTGAGGAAGGCAGGGTGATAGTGCAAAGAGCTCGAAACTTCCACAAAATGGTGGCCCAAGGTGTTGGAGATACCAATAGGGTCCACAATAACATCCTCTGCTACTGTCAGGCTGGAAATTGGGGAAAGGATCTTGGTCCCAGAGAGCCATCGGAGGTTGGCCCACACGACAGAGGGAGAGGTGGAACTGTGAAAAGAGCTAGTGAATGAAGGCCAGCTAGCTCATTTACTATCCCGAAGGATGCAACAACACTTTGCTCACATCTGTTTATAATGAATGCAGTTGGGTATTAGTCAGCAAACGGAGAGCACATGGGAAATGGTCGCTCGAGTAGGTATCAGAAAGAACGGACCACTCAACACTATGGGCAAGATGGGCAGTACAAAAGAATAGGTCCAAATAGGAATAGGTGTGTGCAGAGTCAGAAAGGAAAGTGGGTGCTCCAGTGTTAAGGCAGAAAAGGTTGAGTTAGTGAAGAATGTCAGCCAAGAAGGCACCTCTCTGACAGGTTCTGTAAGAACCACAGTGGGGATGATGTGCATTAAAGTCACTGAGTAGCAAAAACGGGGGAGGTCGCTGCCCAATAAGCTGAAGGAAGTCTGCCCTGGTGACATCAAAGGATGGAGGTACATAAATGGTGCAGAGGAAGAAAGTCAGATGGGGAAGGACAAGGCGAACTGCAACAGTTTGAAGACAGGGGTAGTCAGGGAGATTGGTTGGATATGAAGGTCATTCCATATGAACAGCATGACGCTCCCATGAGATGGAATGCCAACCTCAGGGGGAAGGTCAAAACGAATTGGTAAGGAATGTGAAAGCGCAAAGCAGTCATGAGGGTGCAATTTCGTTTCCTGAAGGTAGAGTACAAGGGGATGATGCGACGCTAAAAGCAGCAAAAAATCCTCTTTGTGTGACCGAAGGCCATGAACGTTCCAATGGAGAACAGTCATGAGGAGGAAGAGATGGAGGGGTGTCAACTCGGTGGCCGCCGAGTGACAGCTGGTGTAGAGTTGCTACTACAGGGCACACGAGCAGGAGGATCCTGCTCCATGAGGTCCACAGAAGCATCGGCTTGCTTGTGCGGTCAGTCCGTGGAGTCCAACGCTGAAAAACAGTTGGTGGTGTGCACTGGCGAGACAGAGGCCAGCCGGGCTAAGGTAGCATGTGGCATCACCATCGAACAGGATCTTCGAGTTGGTGAAGGAGAAGACCTTTTGCCTTTAGCAGGCTTCTTCGAGCCTTCCTAGTTAGAGGAAGACTCAAGTGTTGTTTGGTTGGAGGGACAGAGGAAGTCTTTACCAGAGTACTACTCCTGTCCTTTTCTGCCTACTGGTTGTGTAGTCAGTGGCTTCGCCCCTTGAGGCGAGAGTTTAACGGTTTTTTGCACAGCGGGATGGGGGGGATGGCGATGCTACCTTGACACTGGGCGATTTCACAACCTCCAAGACAAATTTGAGGACGAATGTCTGCGTGGCCATGTCCTTCATGGAGCGAAGGGTAACAAGAACAGAATTATAGGTGCCAGACGGGAGAACACAGGGTTTGAGACTACCCAGTAACTTGCAAGTTACTGGGTAAGGCACTTTTTCCTTTACCCAAATCTCTTGGACAACCCACTCATTTAGATACATGGGACAATCCCGAGAGGAGGCGGCATGGCCGCCATTGCAGTTGATACAGCGGGGAGAAGGAGGCAGACAATCCCACTTGTGTGCATCCCTGCTTCAGGTTACACATTTGGCTGGGTGTCAACAAGATGTTCTAGTGTGGTTAAAACAATGACAATGGTAGCAGTGCATCGAGTTCGGAATGTATGGCCAGATTGTGATAGTTTCATAACCCGCTTTGAGCTTGGACGGCAGCACCATCCTATCAAAGGTGAGGAAAAGAGTGTGGATGGGCACTAAGGAGGAATCTACCTTTTTCATTACACGTTGAACTACAATGACACCCTGATCAGAGAGGTAACGTATTTTGGTCTCTGTTACACTGTCAAGCAGCCTGGTGTAAATTACACCACAGGAAGAATACAAAGTTCTGTGGGCCTTAACACGAACAGGGTAGCCATGGAGAAGCGAGGCAGCGAGTAGGTGTTGTGTTTGAGAATCAGAAGCCGTCTCCAAAAGGGTCTAAATCAATAGCCTCATTACATTTACATTTTGTAGACACTGACTGGGATGATGAGAGTGACTCATTGTGAGAAAATCCACCATGATTGCCAGAATCTCTGATGGTGCGCTCCTTCCAACTGGGGGCTCCCTACACAAGGGGGCACACCCACCTCAGGTGTTTGTTCACACCTCAGGTCACACCTCCCAAACATCTGACAGAGGGACCAATCGGCAATTTAGGAAGGCTGCAACTCAGGAAATCACCCCTCGCTGGGCCTGACCTGTAACAGGGGTTATGCGTGAACCCTACCTGTCAACCTGGGGCTGGGAATTATGCGTTACTCAGTCACCTGTAAGGTGTCAGACACATGGGCCAGCCTTCAGGAGCGTACAGGGAGGAAGAAGAAAAAAGAGGAACCTCAAACGCCGAAGCGGAGGAACAAGAGGACAAGGGAAACAAAGAAGGGAAAAGGGAGACAAAAATTAAGGTGAGGCGGTTTGTACATCAGCGACAGAATGCAGAACATTCCCAATAAATCCCTGTGTGTTGGCAAGTGCCCCCCCCCCCCCCCGTGTGTGTGTGGGGGGGGGGGTGCGCGCACTTGCACTGAAGGACAGCAGAGGGTGAGGGAGAGAGGGGGGGGGAGGGGGGAGCCGGGGAGTAAATGCAGATCTCTCCCAGGATACTGGGAAAATATGGATGCCTGTATTTATTGTAACCTTACCCTGATTAACAAAATGCCATTAAAGTTCAATATATGTACAAGTGATTTATGGAGAACAGCTACAGATACCTACACTCATGTGAGACAAGAAACAGCTGACAATTTAGTACAGTTCAACGTACCGCTACTGATATGTGACAGAATTACTATGTTTTATGCAGGCAGAAAATACTGAAACCTCCAAACTTTATGTATATTACTTTACTCATGGTATCTCCATCATGGTAAAAAGAGCCAAACTGTGCTTTGCTCTCACCAGATCATCCCAAAGCTAAGCAATCAGAAAAATAGGGGCAAAAAAATAAATAAATAATCTGTAAAACACACACACACACACACACACACACACACACACACACAAAAGCGCATGCGGAGGTGGTAAGGTAAATCATACTTCAAATATTGTTTGTCTTTTAAGTTCTCTGCCATCAAACAGGTTGTACAACTCATTTCAGCCCAATCTAATCATAAAACAAATTTTATTCATTGCAAAAGAAGTCAAAATACAAGCACCGCAATGTATTATTATAGCATGCAGCCGAGGTCAGTTTTATGTGGCATCCATTTTTTGCACAATGAATCATAATGATTTGGAACGAATCATATTACATGCACAGTGCAAATTAATTTGTAAATACAGCTACATGCTGAACATTTATACAGTCCTACCCACCATCTTTTAAAAATTACAGTAATAGAAATTATTCTATAGAACAGGAGGAGTTGTCAAGGAGAAACTTTTTCACTTTGCTTTGAATTTTACTTTGCTGTCTGTCAAACTTTTATACCACTAGGTAAGTTATCAAAAGTTTTGGTTGTAGCATTGTACAACAGACAGTGTTAATGTGGAGCAATGAATGTCATTTTTCTTTCTGGTTTTGTAATCTGATCACAGATGATACTAGGGTAACAATGAGAGCCCAACAGAAATTTTTGCATACAACTGCTGGCCCATTCCTCAGATGCATACATTCAGGGTACAATGCCTCACGAACTCTGTTCATCTTATTTCGCTGCTCATTTGAAATATATGCAGCACAATAGGTGTAAGGACATGCATTCACTTGTTATTCATAGAACATAATTTTGGTGTAAAACCAAAAGTCATCCTCCAAGAAGCCTCACCAAACACTCATTTGTGTTTCAAATTGAAAAACTGGGACCACTTGAAGTTTACACGACTTGAGAAAACAACTGATGACATTAAGATCACTTGTTTAACTTTCAGACAGTTTACAGTTAGTAGCAGAAAGAGAAAGCACAGCCGTCAGCCACAGCTTCTCAAAGTGTGCACTGAAAAATCTGGTCTACAAATTTCTTTTCAAATATCTTACCTCATCAGCACCTTATTCAACATTCAAAAACTGAAGTATGGGAAATTTAAATGGGTCAGACACCTTAAGTACCTTGGCATGATCATGGAACCAACAGACCTACAAAAAGCACAGACAGAGTGTATACGTGGATGAGGAAAAAAACTTCCTGGATTTTTCCCGGTTAAAAATACACTTTCTCCCGGATGAAAATACACTTTTTCCATGTTAAGTAACAGTATACTTTTCCTCAGAACTGTAAAACTTATCAATCCTTTCAATGGTTGTGATTTTATACACCACAGTAGAATTTCCCGGCACTTTAGAAAATGAAACTCAGGGGGAAAAATCAAACAATGGAAGATCCAGGATGGAATGTAACAATACCAGAGAAGGAAAGTTGCTACTCACCATGTAGCGGAGATGCTGAGTCGCGATAGGCACAATAAAAAAGAGGCCATTAAGGCCTTTCACCAGTAGAAACAGAAACACACACACACACACACACACACACACACACACACACACACACACACACACACACACACACACCTGCAGTCTCAGAGAGCCGAGGCCACCAGGGGAAAAAAACACGTTTTAGAAAGATGTATGATGTGCAGCATCATGTACACTGCATATTTTCGTATTACAAAAGTATAAATTCAAATTCCACCAAACACTGCATGTTATTTTTAGAAGGATTGAAAGCAAGACTGTGAGGCACTTTTGTAAGCCAGTCATAGCTCCTATCAAGAGATCTCGCCACCCGATGACAGCAGATATTCAGAGCATAGGACACGTGATGTAGTCAGCCAATAGCAACATCACTGTTAAGTAGCGCGAACACGCAAACAGGTAAAGGTAATGATTTAAAGTAATATACATAGTGTTGCTACAAGAAAAGAAAAGCTTTTACGTACAATATTGGTCTCCAAGATTAATAAGCTGCAAGAGAAACTAAGCTTTCACACATAATGTTAATCTATTTTGTGCGTGTTACACTTTAAGATACATCACAGTCTTCCTAAAGCCTTTGACATGTTTTGCTGTTGGCAGACGCTTGTATGAGCACTGTGTTTTGTTGTTGTAAATGGTGCATTTCCTTTGCAACTTAAGTTCTATTTTCATTTTTTTCCCTCTCTTTCGTTTTTTACTGCTGCAGTATTATTCTGCAGTAGTGAGATACGGTAATATTCTTTACTAGAGTATTGGTTCTTGCCAGTCAAAGTTACAAAAATTTAACTGAAAATTAAAACAATGAAAAATTCCTGGAATTCTAAAAAATTCCTGGGTTTTTCCCACTTTTCTCCTGGATGAAAAAATTCCCGGGTTTTTCCCGGATCTCCCGGTTGTCCTGGGTCATATACACCCTGACAGAGTTGTACTACAGAAACTCAAGAATGTACAGGAGAACATATCCACATGTACTAAGGTTACATGCTACATACAACAACACAATGACTGAATCTGAATTTCTGTATGTCAGTGAAACATTAATATTCAATACACAAAGTGAACTGGAAAAAATTCTAAAGGAAGAAGAAAACATAAAGCAGAAAAATATTGGTGAAAGCCATAAAACAACAAAGATTTGTATAACGTAACAGCAGACATAGAAAATAAAAGCTGAAATTTTTGTGGACACGATCAAACATTGCCAACAATGAGAGTTGTGCAAACACATGCCATACACGAGAAATAAAGAATGTACTCTGGATTCAACAAATTTGAAACAACCTGGAGAAATCCCACAGGTTGTATGCACCGAAAGTAGAGCCAGAGAATGAGCTTCAAAAGAGACCTGGAACCAAAAGTCTGTACAAAAGAAAATTAATTTACTCTTATTAAAGGTGGTTGAGCTCTGTTGCTGTGCACTGAATTATTTGAAGACATACAGCAACCAGTGGTTGGTTGTTGTATAAGAGAAAGTATGTTGTTACATGCACACATATGCTCCCTGCCCCTCCAAAAAAGTCACATACTGAAAACTGCCCCCCCCCCCCCCCCCCCAACAGTATGCACTTTTAATTTTTATTTTGCTACCATGGCCAATCACATGACTAGCTGCAAAAGAAGGAGAGGCAGGAGTAACGTCTCAGAAAAAACCAAAGTTTTCATTTGACTCTATATGACAGCAACCTGTAAGGGCTCCTGCCTGGGATTACAGGTGAAGAAGAACAATGACATCAGTGGCTGAGAAAGATGACAATCTACAACAGTAAAGATGGAAGAATGTTCCTTTTCAGAGCAGTCAATCTGGATGGGGAATGAATATTTACTGGCACAGTCCAGACAAATTTAATGGTAATAAAATTATGACATGAAATACTACAGAATACCACCACAGTATTTCCTGTGAATGAGTGTAAGCAAGATTAATGATAAGTACTGCTTTTAAACTTCCCAGCTTAGTGACTTTACAAGTCTATTTTCAAACTTCTGCACAGAATTAACACTAGGTTGACAAAATGTATGAGAACATCTGAGTGTTAATAAAAGTAAGAAGTGAAACTACAATAAAATCAAAATGGGAAATTTCAACACCATAGTAGGGAGTACTCTTGAAAGGGGGACAGTAGGAAATTTTGATTAGAAATCCAAACTAACAGATGAATGTGTCTACTTGAGTTTAAATCAGACTATTCACAGCTATGCAGGATCATATGGAAACAGATCAAGTGCCAGTCTTAACAAAGCTTAACTCAAAATTTGAAAGAATCCATAAGATTCGTGCAGAAAAGACAGAACACCAAAACAACAAAAAACCAGGAATAAGAAGAGAATATGCTATTACAAAAAAACATCATTAACAATGCCAATAATACTGCAACATCTCGAATAAATTTTAACAAAACATCAAATGAAGTATAAGGGGGGGGGGGGGGGCAAAGGAAAACAGAAGACCATGGATGATAGACACTATGACAATCTTCATTCAGGAAAGAACTATATTCAGAAAAACAAACAATATAAGAATAGGAAAGAATAATGATCATCATCCCAAAAAAATGTAGTGAGTCTTATCAACAGTGGGCGAAAGATATATAGGGTATAGAAACACACACAAAAACAGAATGATTGATAAAGTGTCCAGGAATAATAATAAATTACAGTTAAAGACAAGAGAAGAATCACCTGTGGTACAAGATAAACAACGAAAATATGAGGGCAAGACATTACTGAAGAAGAAAGAGAAAATGGTAGCAGATAAGTAGGTCCTCTAATTATGAAAATGGAATTTGAATCAGCACTGAAAGAACTGACACAACAGAAAGAAAAATGAGCTCTGTCAGAATTGTGAAGAGAGAGTGAAAATCGACTTTTCAAAATTATAAACTATTGTTATGATTATTGTTCTCTTCCAATTGACCATGTAGAAAGAAAGAGAATACCCATTCATACAAAAGCATATACAGCAGCCTGCTCCAATTACAGAACAATGTGCCCAATTTTATAGGCAGTAAAAATACTCACATCCATAATTAAAAAGAAAAAATGGAACTAGAGCTTGGGAAGCTCATTCAGTTTCAGAGTATTTTTATGTTCTGTAATGGGTAAAAGTTATGTGCTTTACATACAAAGATTATGAAGGATTCCTTGTTGCATGCTCCTCAGTATAAGGTCGTTCCTGCATAACCATCATGGATTTTGCTGAAATTTTATGTGAACACTAGCACCTTTTCCCAATAAATACTGGTAAAAGTATCATGTTCAGTTCAACACTTTCAACAGTGCACCCATGGGTTTCCAGCAACTTTGGAACATAATATCTTGGCAACATTTTTTCAAAAGGAGCAAAACTAGACTGTTTTGTACAACATTTTGCACTCTCATAAGTGAAATAATAATAATAATAAAAAAAATTCCAGAGCAATTTTCATATGGACAATTTTAAGAGAAGAAAAATTACATAGATACTAAAAAATGTGACGTTTAGCTTTTTATAGCTCTAGAAGTGATTGTGGGATAAACCTGAAACAAAACTTAGCACGTATAAACTTGCCAATGCAAGGTCTTAACACTACAAAATTTCATTGTCCTATTGATTTCCAACAGTTTACAAATTGAGGGCAAAGTTGGCAATTTTTCTGTGTCAAAAATGCTTATTTTTTGTGCAGTTTAAAAAAAAAAAAGGGGGGGGGTTCTTCTGAAAACTCTTTTAAACCACTTTCATTGGAAGGCCCATATACTAAACAGCGTAAAAAACTAGGAAGGGTTTTGCAATGCGAGCACATACACTCTTAAAAAAATGACAGGTGGAGGTGCACTGAAAATGGGCCCATGTTCCGCCAGTACTCAAATTATATCTAACATTGTTATTATGGTCTATAATTGTTTAGTACTTTCTGGGGAAGGTGAAACCAAAAGTCCTGATGACTAGAAAGTGAGAAAGACTGAATAACTCTAAACACTTCATAAAACTGGTGCCTTTTGTCATAACTGCTGTCTGCTTCACATCTGCTGTGCAGCAAGCTACGTAAATTTAAGTATTAACTGTGTTTTTCTTACTTGTCACTTCTTTTTCCGTGTGTTTTTGCTTTTAGGAAGCTTTAATTTTCGAGTACTAGTAATAGTGTTCCATAGATTTCGTGTGTTTTGAATACAGTCCAGAGACAGGTAGTGCTTATTTTCATTGTTTCCAACAAGAAGTGTCTAGTAACCACAGTTTAGTCAGCTATTAGCCGCCTTTAGTGAATTAGCAGTCTACTTAAAACTTGATTAACTCTCTGCAGTAAATTGTTGATTTCTTAGGATGGATAGGGCATGTGACTGCTGTGTACGGATGCAGGAGGAGCTGGCCACTGTTCGCAAACAGCTGAACGTGCTGATGGCCGCGGTCAGCTGTCTTCAGGCTGCTGGCTCGGAGTGTAGCGGCAGTGGGGAGTCTGGTGCATCGCATGGTTCACCTCAGGCGTTATTTACATGCTTCACCCACGGTCCCTGCTGTCGAGACATCTTCGCGGGTACCCGGTGCAGTTGGGCCACACTCTCCCCAAGGGGAGTGGTGGGTTCAACGGGGTTCGCGTCGCACGAGGTGGAGGGTCAATGTGGAGGCTGGCCGAGTGGCATCGCCCGCTCTGCCTGTGAGTGGACATGTGGCCGCTTCTCCAGCAAGGTCCGAGCAGGCACATAGGGGGAGGGGAGGGGTTTATACTGATTGTGAGCTCCAATGTTAGGCAGGTGATGGAGTCCCTTAGGGAAATAGCGGAAAGGTCGGGGAAGAAGGCCAGTGTTCACTCTGTCTGCTTGCTGGGGGATCTCATCCGAGATGTGGAGGAGGCCCTGCCAGCAGCGAGAGAGAGCACTGGATGCACCCGACTGCAAGTTGTTGCTCATGTCAGCACCAATGACTCCTGCCATCTGGGTTCAGAGGTCACCCTCAGTTCATACAGGCAGTTGGAGTTGGTGAAGTTGGAAAGCCTCGCTTGCGGGGTGGAATCTGAGCTAACTATTTGTAGTATTGTTCCCAGAACCGATCGTTGTCCTCTGGTTTGGAGCCGAGTGGAAGGCTTAAACCAGAGGCTCAGACGATTCTGCGGAGATCTGGGATGCAAATTTCTCGACCTCCGCTATCGGGTGGAGAAATTTAGGGTCCCCCCTGAATAGGTCAGGCGTGCACTACAAGCAGGAAGCGGTTACAAGGGTAGTGGAGTACGTGGAGAATTCCCTCCCTAGGCCAGACAAGACGCCTCCTGAGATGCGAAAAGGTCGTAGTAGTAGGCAAAACACAACAGGGAATAACAATATTAATGCGGTAATAGTTAACTGCAGGAGCATCTATAAAAAGGTCCCAGAACTGCTCTCATTAATAAACTGTCACAATGCCCACATGGTACTAGGGACGGAAAGTTGGCTGAAACCAGATGTAAACAGTAATGAAATTCTAAACTCAGACTGGAATGTATACCGCAGAGACAGGCTGGACAGTGAAGGGGGAGGCGTGTTTATAGAGATAAAAAGTGCAATAGCATCAAGGGAAATTTACGGAGATCCAAAACGTGAAATAATTTGGATGAAGGTCACGGTTAAAGCAGGCACAAACATGGTAATTGGATGTCTCATAGACCCCCTGGCTCAGCAGCTGTTGTGGCAGAGCACCTGAAGGAAAATTTGGAAAATATTTGGAGTAGATTTCCCTGCCATGTTATACACTCCTGGAAATGGAAAAAAGAACACATTGACACCGGTGTGTCAGACCCACCATACTTGCTCCGGACACTGCGAGAGGGCTGTACAAGCAATGATCACACGCACGGCACAGCGGACACACCAGGAACCGCGGCGTTGGCCGTCGAATGGCGCTAGCTGCGCAGCATTTGTGCACCGCCGCCGTCAGTGTCAGCCAGTTTGCCGTGGCATACGGAGCTCCATCACAGTCTTTAACACTGGTAGCATGCTGCGACAGCGTGGACGTGAACCGTATGTGCAGTTGACGGACTTTGAGCGAGGGCGTATAGTGGGCATGCGGGAGGCCGGGTGGACGTACCGCCAAATTGCTCAACACGTGGGGCATGAGGTCTCCACAGTACATCGATGTTGTCGCCAGTGGTCGGCGGAAGGTGCACGTGCCCGTCGACCTGGGACCAGACCGCAGCGACGCACGGATGCACGCCAAGACCGTAGGATCCTACGCAGTGCCGTAGGGGACCGCACCGCCACTTCCCAGCAAATTAGGGACACTGTTGCTCCTGGGGTATCGGCGAGGACCATTCGCAACCGTCTCCATGAAGCTGGGCTACGGTCCCGCACACCGTTAGGCCGTCTTCCGCTCACGCCCCAACATCGTGCAGCCCGCCTCCAGTGGTGTCGCGACAGGCGTGAATGGAGGGACGAATGGAGACGTGTCGTCTTCAGCGATGAGAGTCGCTTCTGCCTTGGTGCCAATGATGGTCGTATGCGTGTTTGGCGCCGTGCAGGTGAGCACCACAATCAGGACTGCATACGACCGAGGCACACAGGGCCAACACCCGGCATCATGATGTGGGGAGCGATCTCCTACACTGGCCGTACACCACTGGTGATCGTCGAGGGGACACTGAATAGTGCACGGTACATCCAAACCGTCATCGAACCCATCGTTCTACCATTCCTAGACCGGCAAGGGAACTTGTTGTTCCAACAGGACAATGCACGTCCGCATGTATCCCGTGCCACCCAACGTGCTCTAGAAGGTGTAAGTCAACTACCCTGGCCAGCAAGATCTCCGGATCTGTCCCCCATTGAGCATGTTTAGGACTGGATGAAGCGTCGTCTCACGCGGTCTGCACGTCCAGCATGAACGCTGGTCCAACTGAGGCGCCAGGTGGAAATGGCATGGCAAGCCATTCCACAGGACTACATCCAGCATCTCTACGATCGTCTCCATGGGAGAATAGCAGCCTGCATTGCTGCGAAAGGTGGATATACACTGTACTAGTGCCGACATTGTGCATGCTCTGTTGCCTGTGTCTATGTGCCTGTGGTTCTGTCAGTGTGATCATGTGATGTATCTGACCCCAGGAATGTGTCAATAAAGTTTCCCCTTCCTGGGACAATGAATTCACGGTGTTCTTATTTCAATTTCCAGGAGTGTAGTTCTGGATAGAGATTTTATTTTACCAGATATAGACTGGGAGATTCAAATGTTTATAACGGGTGGCAGGGACAAAGAATCCAGAGAATTTTTTTTAAGTGCATCATCTGAAAACTACCTTGAGCAGTTAAACAGAGAACCGACTCGTGGAGATAACATATTAGACCTTCTGGTGACAAACAGACCCGAATTATTTGAAACAGTTAACGCAGAACAGGAAATCAGTGATCATAAAGCAGTTACTGCGTCAATGATTTCAGCCGTAGATAGAAATATTAAAGAAGGTAGGAAGATTTTTTCTGTTTAGCAAAATTGACAAAAAGCAGATTTCAGAGTACTTGACGGCTCAACACAAAAGTTTTGTCTCAAGTACAGATAGTGTTGAGGATCAGTGGACAAAGTTCAAAACCATTGTACAATATGCATTAGATGAGTATGTGCCAAGCAAGATCGTAAAAGATGGAAAAGAGCAACCGTGGTACAACAACCGAGTTAGAAAACTGCTACGGAAGCAAAGGGAACTTCACAGCAAACATAAACATAGCCAAAGCCTTGCAGAGAAGCAAAAATTACACAAAGCAAAATGTAGTGTGAGAAGGGCTATGCGAGAGGCGTTCAATGAATTCGAAAGTAAAGTTCTATGTACTGACATTGCAGAAAATCCTAATAAATTTTGGTCTTATGTCAAAGCGGTAGGTGGATCAAAACAAAATGTCCAGACACACTGTGACCAAACGGGTACTGAAACAGAGGATGACAGACTAAAGGCCAAAATACTAAATATCTTTTTCCAAAGCTGTTTCATAGAGGAAGACTGCATTGTGGTTCCTTCTCTATATTGTTGCACAGATGACAAAATGGTAGATATCGAAATAGATGACAGAGGGATAGAAAAACAATTAAAATCGCTCAAAAGAGGAAAGGCCGCTGGACCTGATGGGATACCAGTTCGATTTTACAGAGAGTACGCAAAGGAACTTGCCCCCCTTCTTGCAGCGGTCTACCAAAGGTCTGTAGAAGAGCATAGCATTCCAAAAGATTGGAAAAGGGCACAGTTCATCCCCGTATTCAAGAAGGGACGTCAAAAAGATGTGCAGAAGTACAGACCTATATCTCTAACGTCAACCAGTTGTAGAATTATGTTTAAGTGTAATGCCTTTCCTGGAGACTAGAAATCTACTCTGAAGGAATCAGCATGGATTTCGAAAAAGACTATCACGTGAAACCCAGCTTGCGCTATTCATCCACGAGACTCAGAGGGCCATAGCCATTGGTTCCCAGGTAGATGCCATGTTTCTTGACTTCCGCAAAGTGTTTGATACAGTTCCCCACAGTTGTTTAAAGAACAAAGTAAGAGCACATGGACTATCAGACCAATTGTGTGATTGGATTGAAGAGTTCCTAGATTACAGAACACAGCATGTCATTCTCAATGGAGAGAAGTCTTCCGAAGTAAGAGTGGTTTCAGGTGTGCCGCAGGGGAGTGTCATAGGACCGTTGCGATTCACAGTATATATAAATGACCTTGTGGATAACGTTGGAAGTTCACTGAGGCTTTTCACGGATGGTGCTGTAGTATATCGAGAGGTTGTAACAATGGAAAATTGTACTGAAATGCAGGAGGATCTGCAAAGAATTGACGCATGGTGCAGGGAATGGCAATTTAATCTCAATGCAGATAAATGTAATGTCCTGCGAATACACAGAAAAAACGATCCTTTATCATTTAGCTACAATATAAAAATGTGCTGTGAATACATAGAAAGAAAGATCCTTTATCATTTAGCTACAATATAGCAGGTCAGCAACTGGAAGCAGTTAATTCCATAAATTATCTGGGAGCAGGCATTAAAATGGAATGACCATGTAAAATTAATCGTTGCTAAAGCAGATGGCAGACAGATTCATTGGAAGAATCCTAAGGAAATGCAATCCGAAGACAAAGGAAGTAGGTTACAGTACACATGTTCGCACACTGCTTGAATACTGCTCACCGGTGTGGGATCCGTACCAGATAGGGTTGATAGAAGAGAGAGAAAATCCAACGGAGAGCAGCATGCTTCATTATAGGATCATTTACTAATCGCAAAAGCGTTATGGAGATGATAGATAAACTCCAGTGGAAGACTCTGCAGGAGAGACGTTCAGTAGCTCGGTACGGGCTTTTGTTGAAGTTTCAAGAACATACCTTCACCGAAGAGTCAAGCAGTATATTGCTACCTCCTACGTACATCTCGCGAAGACACCATGAGGATAAAATCAGAGAGATTAGAGCCCACACAGAGGCATACTGACAATCTTTCTTTCCACGAACAATACGAGACTGGAAGAGAAGGGAGAACCGTTAGAGGTACTCAAAGTACCCTCCGCCACACACCGACAGGTGGCTTGCGGAATATGGATCTAGATGAATCATTGTGACATTTGCTTTTCTGCTGTAATTACAGAGTCAAACTGGTTATAAATTTCACACTGTGCATTACCAAGGGAGTAGAGATCATGGTAGTAATACTGTTGCACAACAGTTGCAGCACACATCATATTAATAGCCTTCAAGTCTTACATGATTTTCACATTGTGTAAATTAAGTTCATAGCAGTCTGACATTTTGGAGTGGATTCATATTATAGATAATTGTCAGGATGGTTTTTTTTTTTTATTGTGTAACTCTACTGATGTGCTGATTTAATTCCAGTTGAAGGTTTGATGTACTTTGTGTTTGCACAGGTCATGGCTTGTGCTGAACATTCGTGTTCTGATGAAAAATTGTATAAATGTGTTGCTCTTCTCCACAACTGGTTCCTTTTAAAGAGAGAAAACTGTAAACCTCACAAGGGTCACAACCGATAGCTGTGCAACAGTGGCCATGGGTGGGTTTCTTAACAACAGTTTCCCAAGACTGATTAAGAGTTTCTTTACACAGTATCCCAAGCCTGAGGATACATTTCTGTAAGTGTTACAGGTCAATGCAAGAAAATGTTTCTTTTAGAATCCTAAGCTTATGTTTACTTCAGTCAACTTGAATTTTTTTACAGGTTTCATTAACAGGCTGTAAAATATCATGAGAAAAAAATATTCTGCCAGCCAGATGACATCTTGGGATTGTTTGGAAAGATGTGTTTGCAATTTGTCTGACCCAAGCTCATTTCCTAGTCATCTGGATTGTTGATATTATCTAATGAGTACTACACAGCTGTAGAACATAAAAGACTTTAGATTTGAGTACCAGCACAACATGGGCGTACTTTCAATGCGCTTCTACTTTGTCGTAATTTTTAGAGCCTTATATGACCATTTTGCAAAACTACATCTAGATTTTTAAGTGGTTCAGAACATGGTCTTTCCAACGAAAGTACTTTAAGAGTTTTTTCTTGTAAAAGTGGAACAAAAATAGCTACTTTTGGTGTTTCTACACAAATTGCCAACAATTTGTAAATTATTGGAATGCAGTAGTACAACGAAATTTTGTATTCTAAGATCGTGCCTTGGTACGTTCATACCTGCAAAGATTCAGGTTTAGTCCACAATTACTTCTGGAGGTATAGAAAGCCAAACTTCACTTTTTTTCATGCATCTATTTTTTTCAGCTAAGTTTGCTTCAAACCGTCCATATGAAAACTGTTCAGGAATTTTTTTTTTTTCACTTCAGAGAGCATAAAGTGTTGAACAAGATGGCCTAGCTTTGTTCCATTCAAGAAAATATTGCCAGATATATGTCTCAAAGTTGCCGAAAACTCACGGGTGCACTGCTGATAGCTGTGCTATGGGATCAAACAAATGACTACCTCTGCACAAGATGAAACTTTACCAATGTTTATTAGGAACATGTGTAAATGTTCACACACAATTTCAGCAAAACCTGTGATGGTCATGTAAGAACTTTATCCAAAATCAGACCACTTGGTATAGAACGGCCCTACATTGTACATCTACCTGTTCTGTGACAAATTTGTCATATGTTGGAATTGTGTGAACAATATATTTCGCACGAGATGGCGGAAAGTGCACATCATGTGAAATATAATAAGCTTCTCTGGTGCTACTGCACGCTCTGAGTTTTGTGTGTGTAGTATAATGTTCCTTGGTTATTGTGTTCGATGTATTTTACCTGGAAGTGCAAATGTAGTTACTGCCACTAAATGTCTTTTACTCACTATTACTTATTCAACTGTGTTGACTCTAATAGGTTATGGGCCCAGAAATGCATTTGGAACAAGTATATCCATAATACAGTTGTGAGAAAGTATTGGAAAAGTTCCAAGTAGTGCACTTGCACGAAGTGTGAGTTATCCTTACAAGACGAACGCAACTCTTTTGTATTATTCTTTACGTCAAGAAAGATGAAAGTAGCCGTTAAAATGAGCGCAGCACAAATTCTGCAGATTGAAAGACTTATGGGTCGTGAAAACTATGCAATGTGGAAATTTGCAGAAGAAGTGTATTTACATTTGGATGACCTATGGGATGTGGTGGATGGGACAATGAAATCCACAGATCAGAATTATTCGAGTAAGGATAGGAAAGCAAAATCAAAGTTAGTATTACTGGTTGACTCAGTGAAGTATGTCCACACTGAAAAAGCTGCAACAGCAAAAGAAGTTGGGCAGACATTATGAAGTGCATTTGAGGATGGAGGTCTTACAAGGAAAGTAGGATTATTACGTAAGTTAATTACCACTCAGCTGGACAAATGCATGAGTGCAGACCAATACATCAACAAAATTTGTCACGTAAAACCTACTGAGAAACATTGGGTTTGAGATCGCTGAGGAATGGATAGGGACACTACCGTTGGAAGGACTGCCTGAAAGGTGTGCGCCTGTGATTATGGGGCTGGAAAGCTCAGGTATACCGATCACGGGTGACAGTGGTAAAGTGAAAATCCTGCAGGATGTATAGAGTAGTTCAAGCTGTCATGTATTGAAGAAGGAAACTGCATCTGCTCTTTATTCAAAAAAACAGAAAGAAGAATTCAGTGAGGTGCTATAGAAGTCATAAGAAGAGGCATATTTTATCTCAGTGCAGAGAAAAAGTAAACCCAAGGTCAGACACGCAGCAAAAGAGGTATACTGCTGATAGCCTGGAGAGAGGGACCAATAATAAAGGTGATGGAGATGTGGGTAATTGTCAACTGGAATGTATTTTAGACTCGGGTGCATCTGTGCATATTATTAAAGACAAATCTCCTCTTTATGATGATAAAGATAAAACTCAGATGGGAATATCTACTGTTGATGGCAGAAAGCTCCAATGTCATTTGGCTGGTAAACTAGACCTACATGTAAGTGTAAATGGTGAACCCAATATGGCTACAGCACATTATGACCACTATGAAAAAAATTTTGCGACTAACCTACTGTCTGTAGGGGAAATTGTCAAGAAGAGAAATAAAGTCATTTTTGACATGCACAGAGCAAGAGCAATCAATGTTATAACTTCAGCAAGTAACGAAAGTGGTATTTTTAAGTTGAATACCATTGACAGTAAACATAGAAATGTTAGTCATTCAGTATACTCAGTGGAAGGTTTTTTATGGCACCGCAGGCTTGGACACCTAAATGGAAAGAGTATGTCTTTAATAAGGGACATGGTAAAGGGAATACAGAATTATAGTGTTTCCAAGGACCCTTGCGAGATATGCATAGAAGAAAAACAAGCAGGGCTACCTTTTAAGACTAGTAAAAGCAAATCTGTGAAGGTCTTACAGTTAATCCCTATAGATGTATGTGGCCCGATGGAGTGCGAATCCATAGGTGGGAGCTGTTATTTTATGTTGATTGACGATTATTCACAATATACTCATATTTATTTTCTTAGTTCCAAAGACCAAATGAGTGACACTTTTGAGGAATACTGTAATATGGTGGAAAGGTCGAAGGGAAAGAAGGTTAAAATCATCAGGTCTGATAACAGGAGAGAATATATTAACCAGAAATTGAAGACACTTCTGGCAAAATTGGTAATCAGGCATCAAACTGCCATAAGGTAAAGCCCATCTCAAAATGGGGTTGTTGAGAGGACTAATAGGACCACTGTTGAAAAAGCAAAGAACATGATAACTGATGCTGGATTATTAAAAGATTTTTGGGCATAGGCGATATCAACAGCCGTATATTTGAACAGTAGATCACCTACAAAAGCATTAAGGAATAGAACCCTCTATGAGATATGGGTAGGAAGGAAACCTGACATAAGCAATATAACAGTTTTGGGGTGTGATGCAATGACGCACATTCCAGAACAGCTGAGAGGAAAATGGGACCCAAAAGCTAAAAAGTATATTCTTGTAGGATATTGTGAGAATTCAAAGGGCTATCGATTAAAGGATCCATTGGATAAAAGGATAGTTACAAGCAGAAATGTAATATTCTTTGAAAATAGAAAGGACTCTGAAGAGGGCAAGACTACTAAGTCAACTGCACCTAGTTCTGAGAGTGAAACCTTATCTGAAGAAAGAGAAAGTGAAGAACAGGAAGAGGACAGTCAAAGGCAAATGGTGACTATTTATGATGACAATGAGTTTGAGAATGCACAAAATGAAGAGAACAATGTAAGGTGTTGTTCTCATGTACCAAAACCGAAAGAATATCCGGATTTTGAGATGTATGCAGCCCAGTTTTTTAATGATGAGCCAACAACAGTAGAAGAAGCAATGAGTGGCCCAAACTCTCAAGAATGGAAATAAGTGATGGAGAGGGAACTGGAATCTTTCTCTCAGAACGAAACCTTTCAATGGGTAAATAAGCTAACAGATAAACCATTACAGGCAAGATGGGTATTCACTTTGAAGAGCACTGAAAATTCATCGCCAAGATATAAAGCAAGACTCGTAATAAAAGGATATTCACAAAAACAAGGGGTAGATTACAAAGAAACTTTTGCACCTGTAGTCAAATATGCATCATTGATATATCTTTTAGCCTTGGCAGCAAAACGAAATTTAACAATTCATCATACGGACGTAAAAACAGCATTTTAAATGGGAAACTGGGGGGAGGAGATATATGTCATTCCACCAAGAGAAGTCATGAAAACAAGATCGGAAAGGAAAAAGATTTCGTGTTTGCAAAAAAGTATTTATGGACTTCAAGAGAGTGGACATTGCTGGAATTGGTGTCTACATAAAACTCTAATAAATATGAATATGAAGCAATCTAAGGCAGATTCCATTATATACTATAAAAGGGGAAGAGAAGGGATGATGATGATGATATTAATAATAATAATAATAATAATAATAATAATAATAATAATAATACTGGCAATATGGGTGGACGACTTCTTTATCCTGACTGAAAACTAAGGACAAATGAGAATTTTTAAGAAACAGCTGCAAACCAAGTTTAAGTTGCATGATTTGGGAGAAAAACATCATTTAGGTATGCAGATCACTAAGGATGAGGAGAGACAAGACTTGAACATAAATCAATCATCAAATACAGAAAAAAAATCTTAAAGAAATTTGGCATGAGCGATTGGAAACCCAAAACTACTCCAATGGAAGTAGGAGTGAAGTTAAATATAAATGAAACAGATGTGGAATGTGACAGGAATGTTCCATGTTTAGAAGCAGTAGGGAGTCTGTTATACTTGTCTCAAACATCACAACTCAACATTGCTTTTGTCACCAGCACAGTGAGCAGATATTGCTGAGACCCAGAGGAAAAGCTCTGGACAGCTGTGAAAATGATATTCCGGTATCTAAGAGGAACTTCAAACCACGAATTAAGATACCATAGAGAAGGTAATGCAAAACTAGAAGGCTACAGTGATGAGGACTGGGGGAGTGAATTGGGAGATAGGCACTCCACTACTGGCTGCTGCTTTAAATTAATGGGGGCCCTCATTACATGGTCCTGTCAAGTACGAAAGAGACTGAGTATATGGTGCTATCTTGCACCGCACAGGAAGCATTGTGGCTAAGAACATTAATATGTGAAATAGAACCCAATTTAATTGTGGAACCTATAACGATCTTCTGTGATAATGGTAACCTAGCTAAAAATGATGTCACTAGTGCTAGGACAAAACATATTGATATAAGGCACCATTTTATTCAGGACCACAAAGAGCGACAGAACATCGCCATTCAGCCATATCTAAAAGAACAGACACCAAATATATATAATCAATGTGATGACAGCCAATGATCTCTTCAGTGCAGATGCACACCTAACTCAAACTCTTATGGTAATCAGCGAGATGCCGCAAATAAGGATGTACAGATGTAAAACACATTGTCCTTGGCAACTGCATGCCATCAAAATTTATGTGCTGATCATCAGCAATCAGATGATTAGATAAATGCAATTAGCAAATGACTTTGACATGTCCCAAAAATCATTATGTATAAGGTCAGTAAAACTATGATATGTAAAAAGATATTAGGCACATCAGTTTATGAAAAACATCGTATGCTAGAGCTAAACATATTTTAAAAAGTAATTTGCCAGTGAGGTCATTGGTCCCATCTGCAGCTTGACTGGTGTGAGTATTGTGTCTAGTGGAGATGGGTGAGAGGAGAAAGAAGGCAGAGAGTGGGAGGGAGGGTTGAAAAAAAGAGTGCCCGACAGCTGAGCAGGAGGTACAAGGGAGAGGTAGAAGGTGGGACAGTGCATGTGTCAGGAATGCAGAAAGGAGAGGCAGCAGTTGCACAGGACAGTAATGCAAAAGGGAGAGGCGGAAGGTGTGCAGGATAGGAAGGCAGAATGAAGAAGCACAGCAAGCTCACAGGATAGGAACACTGCAAGAGGTTGGAGCTATAGCTAAACTAGGATTTGCTGCTTGTGTCATACCCCTGTAGAAGAGCAGGCTGCAAAATCTGTCTAATACATGCACCTCGTACATATTACAACGAGACCTAACCAATCAGAGGCAGAGCCACCCATGAAAGCAGTCGTGTCATATACACCAGCTCTGCTGCAATTTTTGCAAAGGATTTTATGTGGGCATGATAACCAATGAGCTCTCAATCTGCATGAATGGTCACTACTGAACTGTGCCCAGAAGCAGAGTTAACCATCCAGTGGTAGAACAGGCTGCTGAGCACATGCTCAGTTTCAATGGCTGCTTAACAGCCCTTGCCCTCTTAATTCTCCATTCCTTCCTTCCCAACACCAGCTTCTCTGAACTACGTAGATGGGAGCTATTCTTGCAACACATTCTTTGTTCCTATAGTCCTATTTATCACATTCTCTATTAGCTCCATGCCCCACATTCACCTCAGTCCCTACTTCAGTACTGCAACTTCATTAATCTGGCACCAGAACTCTCTTTCTCTGTCTTTTCTACCACTCTCAATTCACTTCTCATCCTCGACATGTGCAACCTGAGCTCATGACTGGAAGTGTTGCATGTGCCCATGCTGCGTTTGTATGCTGTCAACCTACAGCCTCTCCCTCTCAGCCCCTGGTCACCCTTCTCCAGCCCACCCTCCCTCCCTTGCAACCCTCTCACTTCTCACCCCTCATCAAATCCACCACAAGCCACTGAAGGGCTGTAGTAGCCGCTGGCACAGTGTAGTGTGTGTGTGTGTGTGTGTGTGTGTGTGTGTGTGTGTGTGTGTCTAAAGAGCTATTGCTGTTAATGTGCCACTCTTATTTTTGTTTGTTAGCAGGTACAAATATGTATGCAGCGTCTTGACAGAGTAGAATTTTGTGAATGGTGGAATATTTGGAGAGCTTGTTTGAGTCTTTTTGAACGTAATTTCTCTGTGCAGTAAGTTATTTATAGGTTTTAGTTACATGCATGAATTATGATTTTTTTTTTCATATGAAAAAAGTACCCACAATGGCACTAGACTTCTGCTTTGATTAGAAAGCTCTAATGCACTGTACAAGTCCTATAGGCCTACTACTGTGCAGAATGGCCAAAGGACAAATTTATTTGCACCTAAATTAGTATTACATTACATGTACTGATTTGGCTTGCAAATTAAGTGATGGAATCCGTACCTTTGCATTTCTTATGAATCACTTTGAGTTAACTAATTAAATTCATAAATTTAAGGGATAAAAAAGTCATTCTGGGCCAAATTTATTGGTACAAAAGTACCTTACATTAACAAAATGAAATACATAAAGCCTTCCACTCACTACAATAAATAGTTCAACAGAGTAAGAATTATGCTACCAGAAACCATACAGTTTTGCAATTTATGGCACTGGATCACTCAAGCAGCAGAATGACAATATTACATGCAAGTCACAATACACCACAGTGTGAACTAATTCAGTACAGATATATCACTTATAATCAAATGATTATATGCAGAACTATATTTGTCTTCACGTCAAAATGCACCAATGAAACAAAGAAAGACTGGTTGAAGCAGAAGTGGAAGTCATGATACCTCCATGCTACACTCCCAACAAAATAAGCAAGAAAGATCAACAAACTTTACATGATGAATAAATGAGAGGCCGCACATTGAAAATTTAGCCTATGACAATCTAATGGCAAAAATTACAATAGTCTGTAAATCAATAAGTTAATATGCACCCACTTTCACACACAATTTTTCTTCCAACTGCTCTGTAAGCAAGATCATTTCTTTACAGCAAAATGTTTAAGGAAAGGATCGAAGATGTTAACTAAATAACTGATACATTATTCTGACAAACCTGTTATTGGCACGCTTTGTGTTTTCACTCTGAATTTCTCAAGCTCCTTCTGTTGCCTAAATTTTTCCAATGCTAAACTTTCAAGACTAAGAGCTCTGGCACGTTCAAGGTCTTCCTCAAACTGCCGATCATAGTCTGCCGCTTTTGCACTGCTGAACCTGCCACCGAGCTCCGTCATTTCTGCAATTTGAAGATGACATTGTGTACCTCAGCTTAAACTCCACCAAAATGTTGAATTTTTGAATGTTTTACTAATCCTGAATGACATGCTACTGTATGAAATAAACAAGGTACTTTCCACTGACTTGCCTTTGGAGTAATCAAAGCAGAAACATTGCTAAATTATGATATTCCATGATGAAAAATTAATATGTCCTTCACACACATCTTACATGTAAATATTTTCTTTCATCTGAGGTCATTAAATTTCTTGTGAACTGAATCGCAACTTCTACATGATGATATCCTGCAAATAATAAAAAGTTTGCTTATTAAGGAACGAGTGCCTAGCAAAAATGATTGCACTGACTTGTCGAGACTTGGACTACAAGTCTTCCACACTCCCTTTCGAATTAGCAGCAAATACGTTCTCGCCTGTACAAGGATTTTATAAATATAGCACAAAACCAAATGTAGATATACAAATCATGATAACTCCGATTTCTGTACTTTCGTTATAAAAGCTGTTTGTAATAATCTACGGAGAGGGTAGCGACGCACTTCGGTGTATTAATGCAGAGTTTTCCTGTTGACACCCTAGGAAATCAAACAGAACAGCTACTTCTACTCATTTTCCAAATAAACAAACTGGTTATTTGAAATTCTTTCACTTTACGGACGTTTTTCTTAACATTATCACAACTTTTGTCCGCGGCAACAGGTGTTTAACTATGTTGACAAATACTCTTATTAAGCACCAACCACATTTACGCCAAACCTTGAAAAACTCAACACTTCTGAAGTTTTAAAGCATATTTGGATACCTCTGACGGATTACTGTACGGCGCTTCATACTAGTTTATAAACCTGAACTGATACGTTTTGACAAATTACTGAAGCATGTGACTATATTCCACCATTAAGACCCCGAAAATCGCCTACCGTTCATCACTTGCGAATAATGAACCACACATTCACAAATCTTATTCTGCCTTATGTCACTGCACTCATCTCACCAAAACAGTCACACATACTGTCAAGAAACGCTTCCTCCAAACATGTTAAGTGAAAGATAAAATCTTATATCCTCTTACCGTTAAAACTTTTAATATGCTGTTGTGCTTGTCTCACACATACTTCAAGCAATGTGCTGGAATTCTTGAAACCCATGACTCATATGGTATAATAAAGCAGAATTTCGTGGATTTCATGTTACCGAGAACACGATTAGCAGCTATTTACATTTGCTTTCTCCGGTTCTCTGGGGAGTTTCTTTACCTGACCTGCTTCAAAGACTCATACAGTTGGAGGAGCTTTTAATTATGAGATTAATGAATAATAAATATAGTCCATCAAGCCAGACAGATATATTGAAGTATCTGTTGGTTAAGGCTATGAAGCATAGTCACATAGTCTCAGTTGCAAGTACAGAAAGTGCTTTGATTTATTGGGAATATACCCAATGAACCATGGACCTTGCCGTCGGTGGGGAGGCTTGCGTGCCTCAGCGATACAGATGGCCGTACCGTAGGTGCAACCACAACGGAGGGGTATCTGTTGAGAGGCCAGACAAACATGTGGTTCCTGAAGAGGGGCAGCAGCCTTTTCAGTAGTTGCAGGGGCAACAGTCTGGATGATTGACTGATCTGGCCTTGTAACATTAACCAAAACGGCCTTGCTGTGCTGGTACTGCGGACGGTTGAAAGCAAGGGGAAACTACAGCCGTAATTTTTCCCGAGGACATGCAGCTTTACTGTATGATTAAATGATGATGGCGTCCTCTTGGGTAAAATATTCCGGAGGTAAAATAGTCCCCCATTCGGATCTCCGGGCGGGGACTACTCAAGAGGACGTCGTTATCAGGAGAAAGAAAACTGGCGTTCTACAGATTGGAGCGTGGAATGTCAGGTCCCTTAATCGGGCAGGTAGGTAAGAAAATTTAAAAAGGGAAATGGATAGGTTAAAGACACATATAGTGGGGATTAATGAAGTTCGGTGGCAGGAGGAACAAGACTTTTGGTCAGGTGAATACAGGGTTATAAATACAAAATCAAATAGGGGTAATGCAGGAGTAGGTTTAATAATTAATAAAAAAATAGGAGTGCGGGTTAGCTACTACAAACAGCATAGTGAACGCATTATTGTGGCCAAGATAGACACAAAGCCCATGCCTACTACAGTAGTACAAGTTTATATGCCAACTAGCTCTGCAGATGATGAAGAAATTGAAGAAATGTATGACGAGATAAAAGAAATTATTCAGGTAGTGAAGGGAGACGAAAATTTAATAGCCATGGGTGATTGGAATTCGTCAGTAGGAAAAGGGAGAGAAGGAAACATAGTAGGTGAATATGGATTGGGGGGAAGAAATGAAAGAGAAAGCCGCCTTGTAGAATTTTGCACAGAGCATAACTTAATCATAGCTAACACTTGGTTCAAGAATCATAAAAGAAGGTTGTATACATGGAAGAATCCTGGAGATACTAAAAGGTATCAGATAGATTATATAATGGTAAGACAGAGATTTAGGAACCAGGTTTTAAATTGTAAGACATTTCCAGGGGCAGATGTGGATTCTGACCACAATCTATTGGTTATGAACTGCAGATTGAAACTGAAGAAACTGCAAAAAGGTGGGAATTTAAGGAGATGGGACCTGGATAAACTGAAAAAACCAGAGGTTGTAGAGAGTTTCAGGAAGAGCATAAGGGAACAATTGACAGGAATGGGGGAAAGAAATACAGTAGAAGAAGAATGGGTAGCTCTGAGGGATGAAGTAGTGAAGGCAGCAGAGGATCAAGTAGGTAAAAAGACGAGGGCTAATAGAAATCCTTGGGTAACAGAAGGAATATTGAATTTAATTGATGAAAGGAGAAAATATAAAAATGCAGTAAATGAAGCAGGCAAAAAGGAATACAAAAGTCTCAAAAATGAGATCGACAGGAAGTGCAAAATGGCTAAGCAGGGATGGCTAGAGGACAAATGTAAGGATGGAGAGGCTTGTCTCACTAGGGGTAAGATAGATACTGCCTACAGGAAAATTAAAGAGACCTTTGGAGAGAAGAGAACCACTTGTATGAATATCAAGAGCTCAGATGGCAACCCAGTTCTAAGCAAAGAAGGGAAGGCAGAAAGGTGGAAGGAGTATATAGAGGGTTTATACAAGGGCGATGTACTTGAGGACAATATTATGGAAATGGAAGAGGATGTAGACGAAGACGAAATGGGAGATAAGATACTGCGTGAAGAGTTTGACAGAGCACTGAAAGAAAGCCCCGGGAGTAGACAGCATTCCATTAGAACTACTGATGGCCTTGGGAGAGCCAGTCATGACAAAACTCTACCATCTGGTGAGCAAGATGTATGAGACAGGCGAAATACCCTCAGACTTCAAGAAGAATATAATAATACCAATCCCAAAGAAAGCAGGTGTTGACAGATGTGAAAATTACTGAACTATCAGTTTAATAAGTCACAGCTGCAAAATACTAATGCGAATTCTTTACAGACGAATGGAAAAACTGGTAGAAGCGGACCTCGGGGAAGATCAGTTTGGATTCCGTAGAAATACTGGAACATGTGAGGCAATACTAACCTTACGACTTATCTTAGAAGAAAGATTAAGAAAAGGCAAACCTACGTTTCTAGCATTTGTAGACTTAGAGAAAGCTTTTGACAATGTTAACTGGAATACTCTCTTTCAAATTCTGAAGGTGGCAGGGGTAAAATACAGGGAGCGAAAGGATATTTACAATTTGTACAGAAACCAGATGGCAGTTATAAGAGTCGAGGGGCATGAAAGGGAAGCAGTCGTTGGGAAAGGAGTGAGACAGGGTTGTAGCCTCTCCCCGATGTTATTCAATCTGTATATTGAGCAAGCAGTAAAGGAAACAAAAGAAAAATTCGGAGTAGGTATTAAAATTCATGGTGAAGAAGTAAAAACTTTGAGGTTTGCCGATGACATTGTAATTCTGTCAGAGACAGCAAAGGACTTGGAAGAGCAGTTGAACGGAATGGACAGTGTCTTGAAAGGAGGATATAAGATGAACATCAACAAAAGCAAAACGAGGATAATGGAATGTAGTCAAATTAAATCAGGTGATGCTGAGGGAATTAGATTAGGAAATGAGACACTTAAAGTAGTAAAGGAGTTTTGCTATTTAGGTTGTAAAATAACTGATGATGGTCGAAGTAGAGAGGATATAAAATGTAGACTGCCAATGGCAAGGAAATCGTTTCTGAAGAAGAGAAATTTGTTAACATCGAGTATAGATTTAAGTGTCAGGAAGTCGTTTCTGAAAGTATTTGTATGGAGTGTAGCCATGTATGGAAGTGAAACATGGACGATAACTAGTTTGGACAAGAAGAGAATAGAAGCTTTCGAAATGTGGTGCTACAGAAGAATACTGAAGATAAGGTGGGTAGATCACGTAACTAATGAGGAGGTATTGAATAGCATTGGGGAGAAGAGGAGTGTGTGGCACAACTTGACTAGAAGAAGGGATCGGTTGGTACGACATGTTCTAAGGCATCAAGGGATCACCAATTTAGCATTGGAGGGCAGTGTGGAGGGTAAAAATCGTGGATGGAGACCAAGAGATGAATACACTAAGCAGATTCAGGAGGATGTAGGCTGCAGTAGGTACTGGGAGATGAAGAAGATTGCACAGGATAGAAAAGCATGGAGAGCTGCATCAAACCAGTCTCATGACTGAAGACCACAACAACAACAACAACAACATACCGGGACACTACGATTAGCCTCTGGAATTCTGCTACAGAGAGGGGAGTTCACATCTCGTCGGACAGAGACATGGTACGCTATATCTAAGGCAATACGAATGATTGCACGCTTATTATCGCAGTGGTAGATTGTAATGAATATGGTGCAACATCTAGGGGGGAAAAGAAGGTACTCAAAGGAAAGCGACTGATGTCATACGTAAACCTACTTTAAGCAATTCTATAATCGACTTTCAGAGAGTAATCCATTACGTACTGCCACAGAGACAATGAAGATATGATCAATAATATCCTTTTCGTGGTACAAATACAAATGATTTATTCATCTTCAGGCATCTGTAGGGCTAGATGCGATTGGTGCTGGCAGGAGTTAAAATACTTAGGCAAATGTTATTTGTACAAGACAGATATAGCAAATACAGAAATACTGAAGGAAATTATACACAATGTCTACAAAACATCATAAATTCTAGTAAAAATCATATCACAATTGTATGTATTAAATTAATAAGCACCCTATGAATCATTAGAGTGTTGGAAGAGATACACTATTATTATACAACTTCATTCATGGATTATCCTTCAGTTGAAAACTTAGTGTTACTATGGGTTGGTACACAAGTTTGTAGCGTTTTTCCATGAGTTCAATGAACACAACAGATACGTATAATAGAGACCTTAGCCATAAATAATATATTCTCCTTCACTATTTAAAACGGTCTGTCAACGTTGGGGTAACTTTTCGATTCCGTGACTGTAAAAAAAAACGTGGTTTTGAGACAAAAAAACTCATCAATCTAAGTTTGGAGCGCATCTTCATCCGGAAATGATGTTCTTTGAAGGTTGTTCGACAGAGAGAGGAAAAGGTGAAAATCTGAAGGAGCAAGATCAGGTGAATAAAGCAGGTATGGAATGATTTTCAATCCAACTCCTGTCTATCAGAATGTGGGCGGGCGTTATTGTGGAGCAGTATCACTTCACATAGTCTTCCTAGTCGTTGTTCTTGGATTGCTTTTGCAGGACTTTGCAGTTGTTGACAATAAATGTCAGCAGTGGTGGTTACACTTCGTGGAAGAATTTCATAGTACACCACACCATCGCTGTTCCACAAGATGCATAACATACCCTTGTTTGGATTCCTGCAGGTCTTTGTATGGGGAGTTGCTACTTTGTTTGGGCTGAATCACTCCTTTCTTTTCTTTATGTTTGTGTAAAGACACCATTTCTCGTCACCAGTAACAATATGGGACAGGAAGCGCTTTTGTTGTTCACCAGCCAGTTGATGACGAGAAAGTAGAGATGAACATATGGCTATCCACTGATTTTGTGATTTTGGCTTTGAGCATACAGTACCCATACATCTGATTTTTGAACCTTCCCCATTACATGCAAATCTCGTACAATGGTACGATGTTCACAGTTCATCACATCTGCCTGTTCTCGAGCACACTGACGTACATCACTGTGGATTAATGAATTTAAACGGTCTTTATCAATCCATGAGGGTCTTTCTGAATGTAGAGAGTCACTAACGTCAAAAAGAGTCTTCTTAAAATGGGAAAACCATTTTCTTACCATGCATCTCTGTCTGGTGGCATTATCCCCATGCACAGCGCAAACGTTTTAGTCTGCCTCTGCTGCTGTCACCTCTCTACTGAACTCAAATAGAAGAATATGTCGGAAATGTTCCGATTTCTCCATTTGGCACTCCATTTTCTACCACCCACAGCTCCACTCATTATCTCCAAATGACAAAATGACAGTATGTTAACTCAAATAGCAAAGTGCACTACAAAAAAATGAAAATTGATAAATAAACCTGTAGCAAGTGGAATAACAACATGCAAAACAAAAACTCTAAAAACTTATGCAGCCAACTAATACATACAAGGTATGACATCAAGTTAAAATGGGCTAATTAAGCAGTGGTGATTGTATTATTTACTTTTTACCACTTTAAATAAGATTCTTCACATGTCTATCAATAATTTTCAATCCCTCATTATTTGCACCATTATTTATCTGTCAGAAGTTGTTTCTATTAGACTCAATGTGATTATTAGTACACATAACATTCATGATATCTCTTTTAGTTACAGTTTAATTAATAAGCACTGAATTATTATCCCACCTACTTTTGCTACTAATATTCAAGTATAGAGCATACCAAATACAAGATTATTAAATGAGCAAAGAACACTGTAGTAATAATTCATCAATTAGCCACAAGAACAAGCATTAATCATTACTACTTACAGCATGTGTAGGTTTTAGCATGATCTAGATCACAGCAAAATTGAAAATTTCAAATTACATTCCTACAATGTGCTTTCCACAAAAACTGCTATGAAAATTGTAAAATTTCTACCGCCAGATTATTTCGCAAAATAGTCTTTAGTTAAATGCAGTGCATCTCTACACTTTAATTACTGTGAAGTCATGATTTATTACCCAGCAAAAGTATAGTTCAATATAACTAATTCCTGACTACTGAATATGTGATCAAGATTCATATCATTAGACTTTTTTATGAAGCATGTAGTCATTACTGAAACATAATGTGTTTAATATTTTTTAAATATCTGCGCTTTCACTGCGAATATGATCATGTAAACTGTAAAATAATTAACTCATTACTACAGATTAATGGAGAGTGGGCTGCTTTGACAATTGCTACATGTTAGTTTTCCCATAATTAAACTTGATATTTGCAAAACTTAAAGGTAAAAAATATTTACCAAAAATATTACCTTTTACGTTTGTTTACGTTTTTTTACCTTCGTAAGGTCATATTTAGTCATGTAAAGTGCTAAATAATTTACTCAAAATTACAAAGTAATACGTCAGTTACATCCCGAGAAATTGCAAAGCAGAGTTGATGCTTGAAATAAATGAAGCACACAGCTAGCGCATGTTCTGAGACTCAAGCATGCACCTCACACTGCCTGTGTCAGGGGCTCACACAATGGGAAGGTATGCACAACCCATAAAAATAAACAAGTAACACGTCCAGCGCAAACTTACGTTTTTCAAATTGTAAATGTATGTTTATTCTAGCGAAATAACAACTAGAGCTACGATTAGAGATAACACTTGAATTCATTTTTCTAAACACATTTACTAGTGCCCTATCGCCCATAGAAACTGTATTATTGTGCATTACATTCAGCATAGAAAATACACCCACATCTTGACAAATGAAACTGTGTCACATCAACATGTGTTGGAAGTGCCATCAGTTTGCATCAATACACGTTTGCAGACGAAAGTGTTTTGCACAGATTGTAGAGTTTCTACTCTCGTTGGGTGTTCTTGATACACTCTGTCTCTCACTGCCCCCCAGAGAAAGAAGTCTAATGGCATCAAGCTGGGGGACCGTGCTGGCCATCGCACAGTACCTCCCTGCCCCTTCCACCTATTTAGAAATGTCGCATCTAGAACGTCTCTGGTAACTATTGCATTGTGTGCGGGACATCCATCATGTTGGAGCCACACTGATAGACGAATTTCCAATCCTAGATCCTCCATGAGGAGTGCTAGTGTGTGTTGAAGAAATGATGCATATCACTTCCAGTCAATGTTCCACAGTAGATAAAAGGGACCTACAATACAGTCAGCAATGATATCACACCAACCATTGACACTCCACTGTCGTTGATGAGCAATTTGGTGAATCCAGTGGGGATCTTGCACGGATCGGTAGTGCATGTTCCGCAGATTCACATTACCATGATTTGTAAATGAAGCCTCATACATAAACAACATATTGCTTTGGAATACTGGATTACCTTGCAATTGCTGAAGTGCAAAACAACAGAATACAATGCATGTTTCAAAGTCATTACCCCACAGTTCTTGGTGCAGTGAGATATGGAACAGATGAAACCAACGCCGATGCAAGATTCTGCACACATTACTGTGGCTTATTCCTACACCTCGTGCAATTTCTTGTACACACACCTGAGGATTGTGCGCTACAGCTGCCAGAAGATAAATTTCGTTTCCATTGCCAGTCGCTGGCGTTGTACATCGACGTTTTGTGGGAGCCCAGCTTTCCATTTCTGTGAGTGTCTTGCAGATGTTGACAATGGTTCGACGTGACGGACACTGCCCATCTGGGTAGCATTCAGCATACTGTATCACACCTGCAGTTGCAGTTCTGTGACATTCGCCATAAATTAAAATAGTATCTAATTTTTCTTCATTACTGAAGGCCGGTATATCTACTAGATGACAGCAAATGTAACAAGCCACAAGAAAACAGGTTTTAATGTAGCAAAGTATGTGAATTACGTTACAGTATGAGAGCAGTTCAGTAGACCAGATTAAGAGACACTTGTACACTGAATGTGGAGCATGCCGTGGTGATATTGGCATGTTTACATCAGGATACAGGTGCAATTGCAGGCAACCCCTGCTCTGAGCATGTAATGCGATGCATTACGTCAGAAACTGTGATGAAGTTGCTATCCTTTACAAGCCACATATTTCAGAACTTATGAGTTTTAGAAACGTAAAACCAAGTGTGTTACCACTAATTATACCTCTAGTTGTTATTTTGCAACAATAAACATTATGAACAGGACATCCATCATTTGTGATACCACATTATTTGACACATTATAAGAGGTGGACTGGTTCAAGTAAGGTACAGCTCAAGAAGGGGCTAAACTATCCCCATTCAGGAGTGTCATCAATGAAATATGGGTCAATGATGTGTTACCACACCATACATTAACATTCCACTGACGTAGTAAGTCAATCACATCACGATTACTGGCAGTGTGAGGTGCACCCTTGAGTCTCAGGACGTGTGTTAGCTATGCACTTCATTTATTTCAAGCATCAACTTCGCTTCGCAACTTCTCAGGATGTAATTGATGTATTGCGATGCAACCAACGCCATTATTTTTGTGATTTTTCATGCTATTGATTGCATACCAAACAATATGGGGTGTCCATTTAAAAATACACAAATTTGTGTTGAAAATAGTATTTGTTTTCGTTTTAAAATTTCGCATAGTATTTGGTTTGCTTAGCCCCTGCCATACATTCATGCTCGTGAAAACCGTTGTTCCAGAGATATTTGAGGTGGCAGAGTTAGGTGAGACACCCCATATATATGCTAAATTATAATTTAATATGAATTATGCACATATACATATTAATTATATGCATTTGCAGATTATAACTAATTATAACTAGTTAACACAATATGCTCATATGAATATATTTATTTAAATGTGTATAAATATATAATTATAAATGACAGGTACTTACTGAGACTGGAGCACAGTTCTTGAAACTCACACTCGATAAATTCATCAAATGTGCAAAAGTTTCTTAAACTTTCTTGTACTTGTTTAATGGAGTCTGGTGTGCAGTTTTTGGCAATTTGTTGTAGAATTTAATACTCATGTGTTTATGTCTATTGTGTGGTCAGACTGTCTTGAGTACGGTAAATCCATCATGTGGCTGTTTCTTGTATTGAAAGAATGAGCATTATTTCTTTGCCCAAAATTTCTTTAAGTTTTCTTTAGCATAAATCAGAAAATTATAGATGTAAAGGCTGGGGACTGTCAGTATGTTAGGTGTTCTGAACTTACTTCTGAAAGTCTCTCTGGGAGGCAGACCTAAAATACATGTAATGACTTTCATCTACCATTGAAAACTGTAATGTGACTCTGGTGCATTTCCCCACAGCAGTATTCCATATTGCAGATGTTAGTAAAAAAATGCATTATAAGAGTAAACCAGACGAATATTACTGATATTTTGTCTTAGATTGTGTAGCAAAAATAAAACTCTTGAACTCTTGCCAGTTTGCTACTTAAGTAATTTATGTGTCCATCCCATGACAATCAATCACAAGTTCAAGAAATTTTACATTCTTGTTCTTAGACTTCATTGCTCTGAGATTAAAATAGAGTTCTTCTGCTTTTATTTTGTTAATGGACAGCTGGTTGGGCAGACATGAGAGATTAGTGATGGTGGTGGTGGTGGTTAGTGTTTAACGTCCCGTCGACAACGAGGTCATTAGAGACGGAGCGCAAGCTCGGGTTAGAGAAGGATTGGGAAGGAAATCGGCCGTGCCCTTTCAAAGGAACCATCCCGGCATTTGCCTGAAACGATTTAGGGAAATCATGGAACACCTAAATCAGGATGGCCGGAGACGGGATTGAACCGTCTTCCTCCCGAATGCGAGTCCAGTGTGCTAACCACTGCGCCACCTCGCTCGGTGAGAGATTAGTCATTTCTATTATTTCTCTATTGTAATTTTGAACACATTGTAAGCTCTTGTCTGTTTCTATCAGTGTGATATCATCAGCATACAGCACATCATCGCATGGTATGTGACTTGAGAAGTCATTTATATACACAGTGAAGAGAAAGGGTCTAAGAACTGACCCCTATGGTATTCCATATTTTGTTTTGAACAACTATGATGTCTGATTATTTTCGTACATTAAATACAGGCTGTCAGTTAGATTGGTCCTAAATGTACTTAATAATTTATCTCTTACGCCATAGACAGCTAATTTTATTAATGTTGTCTTGTGTGTCACTGAGTCTAAGGGTTTGCTGAAGTCTATAATGTCTCTTTCCAACAGATTCATATATAATATCTATCAGATTTCCTACTGCTATTACTGTTGACAGATTTTTATCAAAAGCCATACTGGTTTGCATTTGATAACATCTTCTTTTCAAAATAGTCATGTACTGTATTTGTTATGTATACAGATTTCTGTTATTTTTGATACAAGTGGAACAACTGCGATCAGTTCGGAATTACTAGGAAGATGTCTTTCCCCTTTCTCAGAAACTGGGAGAGTTATAATGATTTTAAGAGCTGCAGGAAAAATACCGTCTGCTACATTTCTGTTGGCTAGGTAAATCAATGGTATTTTAATTTTATCTGCTACACTCTTTATGACAAAGTTATTCATTCCAGAGTAGCCCTTGGTTTAGAATTTCTAAAGTTGTTAATTGATTTGCTAGTATTATGGAGAGTAATTTTAGACCATGACAGGTAGTTATATTTGTTGCTTGGTGTAGAAACGTCTCAGCTACTATGTTGTGTTGCAGCTTAAATGATGAAAGACTGTACAGTTTCCAAAGCATTCATTTAAGAATTAGAGTCTGTGGGAATGGTATTATCTTTTTGCATTGTTTTATTTTACTTTTAATGACATTCCATGCTACCTCATGCTTTCAAATTGTAACTATCATTTGCTTCACACTGGGCTATTTTAAATTCAGTTTTGTAGACTTATTTGAGTTTTGCGGGTTTACCTATGAATTTTTTCGCCAGTTCCTTGTGCACGATAGAGTGATATAATTACAATTTTGTGTGTGTGTGTGTAGGACTACTGCTTCTTCTTCGAACATATCTTCTATACACAGGCTACTAACATCTATAACTGATTACTTTACTTGTAGACTGTTTATAGCATAGATCGATACTGCTTCATATGTAACACTTCTTCTGCAATAACTTCTTATCAGCGAGCATCCAAATGGGACGCACAATTCTATATTTGAATTATTTAACCAGTGTTTGTTAATACAGAGTGCGCTACAGTTAATTTCTTCGAGCCAGTACTGTAATTCATTGAGCTTAGCCCAGAGTGATTGCACATTAAAGTAGAATTGTCTCATTTTAGGTGCATTGATGTACATTACCTTAATTGTATTTCCTAGTTCTTGTTTGGGTGCCTTTACTAATTATGTGGTGGTGTTTTCTGATCTGTTGTATCAGTGGTTCACTGAAAAAAAAAGAAATTATAGAAGCATCTTCGATGGGCTGTGTTGAAAATGATTTGGTTTGAGCTTTATTGCTACTTCATTGAGCACTAAATCAGCTATCAGTTTCTTCCCTAGCCCATTTAGATGTACCCCATATGTTGTACGGAATCTATGACCTACAATATTTACATGTAAAACAGACACATTTTTCAAATGTTTGCATATTTTTCACTAATTTCCTGATTTTCGCAGGAGAGTGTAGAAGAGGATGGAACACAGAAAACGAAAATGGAAACCGTGCTACAACAGCTTGATGCTGTCGGCACGAGATAACTGTAACATGCAAAGTGTGTATGTCCTACAGATGTCTTTCACAAAACAGATCCTCAAAATTATAGAAGAATGTGAAAGTTATTTAACTATACTGCAAACAAGAAATAGTTAAGTTCAGTCATTAAAAAACATGTAATACACATCACAGCTATCATATTTCCTAGTGTCAACCATTACATTGCAATACAGATCACAGCCATCATATTTTCCAGTGCCAACCATTAAATTGCACAATTATCTAATCATCAGGTCAAGATAATGATCCACTGCTCGTAACAAAATCCTGTATAGCAAAGTCAGTAAGTCAAACAGCATAACACAATGTATCTCCAGCATCATCCACAGTTTAGTCAAAAGCATTAAATGAGCAAAATGCTTCAATCCTACAACAAAACAGACATAAATCATCAAAAAATCATTAATATATCATCATTGTCCATAGTTCATTTTACATATTAGCAGAGAATATAATATAACAAATGCTGACATTCATTCAGTAAATAAAACAAAGAAGAAAAAGAAAAGCAGTTAAGTTCTCTGGGGACAAATTTGTGCCCATCACTGTTGTTTCTTTACAACAAATTAATCTGTCTGGTGTTTTTTTAACTCTTTTAATTAAAACATTCTATGTTGAAGTTTCCAATACCATGCTATACATAATACTGTTTCTACATTTCTACTTGGCTTTTCCCTTAAATTTTACTGTCAAACCAAAACTGTGAACCTTTTGAGCATAAACAAACATCATTTTACTTTCCCATGCTGGAATTAATCTTTCCATTAATATAAATGACAGTTCAGAGTTATGAACATGCACATCAGAACCAATGATTTGGATGAAGTCAACAACATTTATTATATTTTATACAGTTCTTTCGAGTTATTTTCAAAATTTTGTAAAATTTGTTCAAATACTTTTCCCACCAGTTAAGCTGCATTTGTTTACAAAATTTTGACAATGTTTGCCACAGAGATTGATTTTTGCAGAATTGAGATAGTCTTTCCGACAAAAGGTCTTTACATCTAATGGATTTTAGATAACTTTCTGCATTTAACGTTGAAAATTTGTTTACATTTCATAGCTTTCACTTTCTCCTTATAAATACCCATCTTTCAACAGGATATCACATTTCAACTCGCCATCAGCATGATCCCATTCATTCAAAATATCGACTTTTACACAGTCATTACATGAAGTAATTACATTGTTATTAATTTAAACTATATCAAATACATCAAAATTATTGGAGCTAATTTCTGATCTAACTTCCTCCTGAGCATTTGACTGTTTATGCCTTGAATCAGCAGCAGCCCTCAATACAAGAATTTTTGCACGCTGAAAGTATTTCTTATCAACTGTATTTGGTAGCTCATTGGTTACTTGGAAAATTCTGTCATCAATTTTGTTATTTGTTTCCATTATTTGACAAATTAGATCAGTTTTTGAAACTTCAATTTTGCGATTGGTTTCTTCTATTTTGACCTTGTTTTCTGTTATCATGTGATCCACTGTTCAGCTCAATAATTTTGCCATTTGTTTTCACTTACTGAATACGCAGTCTACTATACAATTCATCAACTTTGTCAGTTATTTCATTTCTTGATTCTGTTATAGAACTTTTATTGCTTTCAGTCCTCTCACGAAGTTCTCCACTTACTTATGAGTTACTCTAAAACTGTCCCTCTTCATTGTTTGCAATCCAATTCAGAATCTGTTTTCGACACATTTGAAAATGATTGTACCCCAGTTTTTATAGAAGTGGTCATATACCATTTTTTCTCAAAATTCATGTCACTCAGCAAATAAAAAAACAAGTTTTTACACTCATCTTATTAGGTTCACATTGAGCAGTAAAATGATCAGGTCCATAAACGAAAGATCTAAACACACTGACATATATAATTTTTAATTCCTGATTAAAATGTTTAGGTATTTCTGTAATTAATTTCTTGTGTTTTCTTGTGCAGTCTGGAACTCAAAAGAATTGTATTAGAACACCTGCTTCAGATTTACTATCCCATCGCCAAACACTGCTTGTAAGATACGTCCTACATTCATTTCAGATAAAATATATGTATTTCACCTGCGCATTCTTCAACAAAGTTTCGGAACGCAATCGAATTGTGACAGGAGAATGTAACCGTTTTTTTGAGATATTTATTTCGCATATCCAATAGAAGAAGAGAGTAGTCAACTGCATTTACTCACTGCAGTAATGTAAAATAGTCCTGAAACTACATATATTACTTGGTATGGCTAGTATTCCAAATAAAAATATGAAAACATTAAATTAGTTCATATATCATAATCCATTCAATAACTTGAAAATTTTTATACTGAATTTCCTCAAAACAAAGCCAACTCTGTCATGTGCCCTCATATTTTGCCAACATGAAATGAACTGGCAGAATGCTGTTACTACTATGTATTAAACTTGCACTGCATTCACACTAGTTTGGCATGTGTGGCTGCCAAAACATAAGTACATTATTAACCATCAAAACAAGAGTGATTATTATTGGTATAATATATTAGCTTAAACTTAATTACAAAAATTAATTACAGAGATATTGCAACACACCATAGTATATTTGACAAAATATGGATTTCTAGTTAAAATTAAATAATTTACATCATTTCAGTTTCAAAATTACATCATGAGTGTTTTTACAATCAGAAATAATCAGATTTTAATTAATTACATTAGTAAGTAATCAGTTCATTAACATTTGTTTCTGAATTTCACATTGTATTGAGTCATGCCGTATGTCTAATTCTATTTGGAATTACAAAAAGAGTAGGAATGCAACTGCTTTTATAAGACAAACAAACACTGGTTTTAGAAAATTAAATAATGATATTGATAAGGCTTGCATATCGTATAATGAATCAACAGTTGGAGTTGAATGAAAATTGGAAGTGGCAATAACAAGTATTTATGTACATAGTACATGCTGGATCAGCTTGTTTACCAAACAGATGTATCAATACCTGATCCTTGAAGCACACCTTTCATAACCCAGAAGACCTTCTGAGTATTGACTGTTTATCTTTACCATTTATTATTGTTCAAATAAACCTGCATTAGGCACAAAGAATTCTCTCTCATTCTCTAATGGGGAAATTTTTTGATAACAATAGTTTGTTAAATCACATCAAATACCTTCCTTAGTTTCTAGAGTGTTACAAAGATTGTATAATATTTCCAAAACAATAGTGTACCTTTGTTACTAAACTCTCAACTGCTTTGGCTGTAGAAAGACTGGATGTAAACAAAGATTGTAAGGTGCTAAGTGTATCATTGGATTCAAAATATTCCCTCATCTGTTTATGCATGTAGTATTCTGGTATTTTCGAAATTGTTGGTATAAGCGTTATAGGTAGATAGTTATCCAGAGATACTACAGCTCAGTTATTGTGAACTGGTCTGGCTAAAGCTATTTTCAAAGATTCCAAGTATTTACCTTCAGTTGAGATTTCATTAACTATTTTAGTGAATGGAATTGCAATTGATTTTCTGATGCATGTGATAACATAACTTGAGAGGATATAGTAATTCCCCGTGCTGAAAGTAGTGAGCTTAGCTATTAACTCAATGCCCACCTTTTCTGTTACGTGAGGCTAAATGTTAAAGGCATTAAATAACCATTTTCTGTGATATTTCTAAGGCATTTGACTGTGTTAATTACAGTATCTTCCTAGATAAACTGAGATTTTGTGTAATTGATGGTATAGCCAACGAATATCATATTTAACGAAAAGAATGCAGAAAATTATATTTAATAATTCAAACAATGTAAGAGGAAGATTTTTCTTTTGTGGGGGTTCTAAAAAGTTCAGTCTTAAGTCCACTATTGTTTCTTATATCTAGAAACTAATATGCAACAAGCAGAATTAGTTGTTCTTGCAGATGACCCTAGTATCATAACGATCCAAACATGTACACAGTAGCAAAAGAAATGTAAATAATGTTCTTAAAAGTATTATTGAGTGGTTTCCTGCAAATTGTCTAATTTTCACTTTTAAAAAGACAGAACATATTCAGTTCTGCACACTAGAGGTACCATACAAATGATAAGTATAATACATAGTGAGGAAGTAATAACTAAGGTGGAACCTTCAAAGGTTTTAGTTTACCTTATTGATGAGATTTTAAATCAGAGAAAACACGTTTTGAAATTCCTATAATAACTTATTTCGTTCACATTTTCATTACAAAACTTGGGGAGAGACAAATCAGTAAAGTGATATATCTTGTGTATTGTCATTCAACTAGAAGAAAAATGTTCCTGTCTAAGCACAAAACAGGTGAATAAACTGCTGCTTAAGAGATTCTCACTGAAAAGTAGCGTATCAGCTGGCTTGTTCTACCTTTCTCAGCACCTCTAAAAATTTTCTCAAAAATTTTGGCAAATGAACATATTTGGACTCTTCTTAAATTGCAACTCACCTCTCACTCCTGAAAGTAACAAACTCTCTCTCACCCACTAGTACATACCTGAATGTCAGTCATGACCATCCACTCCCACTCATTCATCCAGCCCAATGCATTTTTTTATCTCTTTGTGTCTCTCAAACTGTCACTGTCTCCTGTGTCACAATCTCCTTCGATCTGTCTCACTACTACTCTCATCTCACTATCACTCTCTAGCTGTTGCTCTCTCTTACTGCTACTATGTCATTCATTCCTTCTCTCTGCTGATGCCTCTTCTCACTGTTACTGTCTCTCTCTTCCACATTGTCATTGTCATATAATGTCTCTCATCATCAGTGACTCTCACTTGCTTCCACTTTCTCCTCTTTATCGCCCTCCCATTGGCAACACATTTCTATCTCTGACAGCTATGTTCCATTGCTACTGTGCCCTTTCTTTCTCTCACACTGACATTGTCTCCTTCACTCTTTTTATACTACAACCACTGTCTACTGCCACCCAGTATTTATCACTTATCCAGGGCTTTCCCACAACCACTGCGCCTTCTCTCTCAGCACAAAAAGTGGAATTATGCCAAAATTTTTGGGAAAAATTTTGAAGCTGCTCAGAAACGTAGAATGAGGCAGCTGATACCCTACTTTTCAGTCAGTCTCTAAAAAAGTAACACATTCTTCTTTTTGTGCTCTGATAGGAGAATTTTCCTGCTGGTCTTTTCCTTGCCATAGAAGGACACATCACTCATATGAAAAGAACTTTATGAATAAGTAAAATTTTGATAGTTTACTTTTGTGATATTGAAATAACGTAAAATTAATTTTACACCTCAGACACATTTTTACGAGCACAAAAGTTTTGCATGTTTTGCAGTACTTCAACATGGGGTTCCCAGATCCCTTCTGATGGTAACGTAGACTCTTTACAGCATAACCTTGACATGTAACGTTATACACTGCATTTATGCCTCACACTGCATTTTATGTGCATATTTTACGTGAACATGTAGGGCAATTTTGAACCTCTCGGAAATGGATAATGATATTAAGAAAATTTTCGATGTTGTGCGAGATCGAGATATCATAAAAATTACACCCTTTTATTGTACATAGTTATCCTAGAATCTGCATCTCGGGTTTGGTACTCAAAACACATGTTTTTTTGTTTTCTCAATACAGCATAAAGAGTTTTCGAAATGCAAAGATGACCCTTATAGAAAACTGCTTTGAGAATATGCCATTAAGGTTTGAGCAATTTGCAGTGGTTATTTAATGTTTAAATTTCATACTGGATATTACCTGTTATTCTAACTGTATAAGTAGGGTAATTTTGATCATTTGTAAATTAGGAACAGATAAAGACATCAAGAAAATTTTAAGGGTTGTTCGAAATCGGAATGTTAGAAATATATAGAAAAAAATTCACCCATTTACTATGCATAGCCGTCTTAGAATCCGTGTCACCATTTTGGTACAAAAAATTTTTAAAAGCCCTTTTTTGGGATTTTTAAGGAACCATCCATGAACTAATGGTGTCTCCACAAGCTCATTAAAGCCCACTGTAGACAATATCAAATGCAAAAAGAACCAACTGTTTCTCTGCATTTGCCTAAACTGGAGAAATGTGTAATATTCATATTTTGAAACTTTAATGGAGGACAATGACACCGAGACCAACCTTCTGTTGGGTATACAACGACCTCTAGCCCAAGAGCAATCCAGAACAGTTGTCCCTACATTTCTATTTCGAGTAGGACCCATGGTATGAGACACAGAAGAATCCCATTTTTATGCATGGTAGTTTGGAACATAGTCTATTAAGTAGCACATGCTGTTGCATGTGTTATGATAATGTCATGTGGAACAACGGTATATGGAATAATGTTCTGAGGAAGCTTCTCTTTAAGAAATAAGGTGTTCATTGTTCAAAAACCTGCTGTAAGAATATGTATGCTCACCCAGAATTATATTGTAGATGGTGTTTAAGAAGTGAGGCATTTTGAGGCCTTGCAGTACATTTATTTCCTCGTGAAATTTTTTGTAAATAATCCACTGCAATTGGAAATGAACAATGATGTACATAATTACAATAACAGAAGAAAAAATTTACATTAATAATTACATATTAAAGTGGTTTTTAATACAACAGTGATGCACAATGCTGCCACCACAATTTTTGATCATTTACCCATTGACATAAAATGTGTGGCAAGCACCAAAGTTAAGTTCGAAACCAAATTGAAAAAGTTTGTCGTTGATAACTCCTGTTTCGCAGAAGAATTTCTATTTTTGCAATATATAAAATGTAGTAGATAGGAATTAGTAACTCTAGCTGTATTTTTTTAAAAATGTGAAAGATCAGATCTAGCCTGTGTGAATGAGTTATGGTAATGTAAAATGACTCATTCCACATCATTACAATTAATCTTACAAATGTTTTATGGAACATGAAACTAACTAACCAGAAGACACTGCCAGTTATTTAACTGTTAATTTCTGAGATCTGTTAGTTTACTGTTGATTTCTGGCATCATAGTCATCATGATGTATCATCTGAGTGAGGACTAACAAATAGTGCATTTACAGTGTTAGATGGAATTCGTATATTATGTAGTATATCACCACACTCTTTTAATTATTTCCCATTCAGTTTTCCATTTATTCACTTAGTTCAGTATACTTGTATGTGTATCATTGCTTCCTTGATTTCAGATCTATAAATTGTTTTCACTTGCACACACTTTTCCTCGTCAATACAAAATATTTTTGTGTATGTAAAATGCTACAAATACTCTCTTCAGACACATTGTAAACATATTTTTCATTAATGAATCATCATATTACATAGCTACCATTATTCCTTGAGCTGGCTTGTGTATGTAAAGTGCACCAACTACAAACAACATTGTCTTGTCCCATTCCATTGTCGTTTTACAATTGTGTGACTTACCTATTCCTTCATTACTGCTTCAGGTAACACAGTGTTAGTCATGTTGAAAAAACATCCAAGTGAACAGCACTAATATAGAATAAGTCATGCTGCAGTGGAATCCCACAGTGAGATAATTAATAAACTTTTAAGCAGTCAGCTGAGATCTGATGCAACTATGGTGTTTAATGCTTCAAGTGGGTCATTACTGTGGGGCAATACTCGTAAATGGCAACAGTGATGCAACGAAACAAGTTAGTTCACATAATGTAAGTTTATTTTAATGTTGTTTAATGAAACTGAGATCACACTATTATTTTGTTCATACATATTTACCTTGCTAATACAAAGCTATTTTTGACCTCTGAACTAACTACAATGCACACCCACTTGTGTTATGAAAATGTCGCACCCACTTTCGAAATGTCGGTTGGTATTGTGACCAGTTATGTATTACGTGTTATATTGTGTTAAAAGTATCTGAAAAAACTGTGATGCATCTATAAACTGTAAACAGAACAGCATGAGTTCCGCAAATAAAAGCAAACAATCCGAAGTTTGTGTGAAGTGTAAGAAGTTCGACGTATTTAGTGATGGGAAGTGCATCTCTTGTTATTTAATTATGAAGGTGGTAGTAAAAAATGAGAAACTCAGTGTTTGCTTAGCATCAACTTCATCATACAGCCACGAAATTGCGCTTCAAGAAATAACAAACAGCAAACTATGCTCATGCAGAAAGAAAGTCGTTACAGGTATTATGTGCTTTAAGTGTAAAATTGTTTATCATTATAACTGTGCAAAGGTGGACTCAAAACAAGAGATATGGAAATGTGATAATTGCGTAAAAGTGGGCACTATAGACAGCAAGGAAGAAATAATTTCCGTGTTGTTAGAAGAACTGCAAAGACTGAAAGCTGAAAATGTCACATTGTCTGCCAGAAGTCAACAGAACAAAAGTGAATCCCAAGACGAGAGCACAAATTGTCACCAGCCCAAGAAGATACCAAAACATCTCGTTTCTCAGCAGTTATATCATCTGAATACAAGCAACCGTTTTAGTGCCTTAAGTGATAAAATTGATGAAACAGAGAAATCTACTCAGGTGGTAGGACGAGACAATGTTCCTAAAAATTCGACAAAAAGACCAATTGAGAGTCAGCCAACGAATAAGATTTTATTACTATCGGACAGTCATGGGCGAAACTGTGCATCATTGCTAAATGAATTTTTGAAACCCAAGTACTACACATCATCTGTTGTTAAACCAAATGCATGCCTCAGTGGTGTAGTTGAAGGGGCATCAGATCTTACTAGTGATTTCAATTTGGACGATGCAGTTATTATCCTTGCAGGAATAAATGACATTCGTAAGAAAAACAACTTTATTCCAGACTTAGAAATGTTGACTGCAGCACTTGATCATACAAAGCTATTGTTATGCACCGTTCCCTACTGTTATGACAAGCCAGAAGTCAACGAAACAGTGTACAGATTTAATGAATATATAATGAATTTGTCATCTAATTTTGTTAATGTGAAAGTAATTGATGTCAATTTATTCTTGCAAAGGCCTGATTACACTAATCATGGACTACACCTGAACAAAACAGGAAAGCTCAGACTGTGCAGGAACATTGCTTCATCAGTATCAAACCCATGGAAACGGTGTGATGTAGTAAAAACACTTACAACCAGCTCTGCAAGAAAGGTCAGATTTTGTACCGGTACTGTAGAAACCAATTCATGCCAAGATAGACAGGGAACCAATGTGAATACAAGAAACAGATGTATAGCTGTGTCTCACCCTGTCACTGCCAATGACATATTAATACCATATGATGAAGTTCCACCCAAAGAACCTCAAGGACTGGAAAATAATTCCGATGCAGTATCTCCAAGGATAAAAGGTAATCCCCGATTTTCTAAGAGAGAAAGAAGAATTCCAAAAAGAAACAGTGATTTTTTATGGCCAGCACCCACCCGACCTCGCCAACGACATCTAGTGAACAAATCTCCAGCTGCGACATAGGTCTTAATGTATCCAACACAGTTTTGAGTGCAACGGGGACTAACGGTGTTAATGGACAAGCAGACCAGCAGAAGGACAGTAGAGGTAGCTATAAGAATCTTATTATTCTTCATCAAAATATCAGAAGTCTCAAAAGTAAATTAGAGTTTTTATCTGTAAATTTAGGGGACATGGACACTGTTGACCGTCCTCATGTTTTATGCCTTACTGAGCATCATGTAACAGTTGGAATTGATGGGCTGCAGCTTGATGGGTATGATCTAGCTACTCATTACTGCAGAACAAGTAAGGAGAAAGGTGGTGCTGTAATTTATATAGACAGTAAAATCATTTATAAATCTTTAGATCTAAGTAAGTATTGTGTAGATCAACATTTTGAAGTTTGCGGGACTGAAATTTCTGCAAAGGACATGTTACTTACTGTGCTTGCAATTTACAGAGCTCCAGCAGGGAAGTTTTGCATCTTTATGAATAAGTTAGAATCTCTTTTGACCAAATTGTTCTCTAAAACTAGAAATTTAATAATTGTAGGTGACTTTAATGTCAACTTCTTAACTGATAACAACCTCAAAACTGACCTGGACCACTTAATGAATTCTTACAACTTGGCTGCGATGGTTACCTGGCCCACTAGAGTTACAGAAAATTGCAAGAGCCTTCTAGATAATATTTTCATTGACAAGAATAGAGTCAACAGTGCTAGTGTGAGCAAAGTAATTTATGGCCTGTCTGACCATGATGGACAACTTCTGAAAGTAAATAACATCAGTTTGTGCAATAAAATCTCCCACACCTATAGGTCCTATAGATGTATAAACACTGAAACTGTGTCTGCCTTTAACGACTATTTGTCACAGATAGATTGGGAGCCAGTGTACAGCACATCAGATGTTAATGATAAATTTAACCTTTTTTTAAATGAATTTATATCTGTATTTGAAATGGCTTTCCCAAAAAAAAACTGTCAGAAAGAACAATGAGGTTTCTTCCAGTAAACCATGGATTACTGGAGGTATAAAAATTTCTTGCAGGACTAAGAGGGAGTTACATGCCTCACTAAGAGTATCAAATGATCCCCTTGAAAGGTCTCATTTTAAGTTATATTGTAAAATTTTAAAAAGGGTGATAAACAAATCCAAGAGCCTGTATATTAAGTCTGAAATTGATAAATCTGAGAACAAAATAAAAGCAGTTTGGAATGTTATAAAGAGAGAGTGTGGCAAGAGTAACAAGAATGTTAATACCACAGAGATAAGCTATAAGGATGAGGTTATTCATAATCCTGTAACAGTTTCCAACATATTCAACAATCACTTCATAACTGCAGCAGAACAAGTAGGTTGTAACGGTTCCTTAAATGCTGCTACGCATTTATTACATAGAGCTAACCCTAACACGTATGACCCAATTTGTATTGCCCCAGTTACTATTACTGAAGTTAAAAATACCATCAAGGCCTTAAAAAATAAAAATTCCACTGGTATTGACAACATTTCACCAAAAATACTGAAGCATTGTAGTGACCACATATGTCAAGTCCTGTGTCACATTTTTAATGAGTCTATCCAGCAAGGTGTTGTCCCAGAGAGACTAAAGCTTGCCGTTGTGAAACCACTTTTCAAGAAGGGTGACAAAACTAATTTATCTAACTACCGTCCAATATCACTACTAAGTAGTTTCTCAAAAGTATTAGAGAAACTAATGTATACAAGAATTGTAGAACATCTTAACAGCCACAACATACTCAACAGAAACCAGTTTGGTTTCCAAAAAGGTAGATCAACTGAGCAGGCTATTTTTTCTCTCACAAATGAAATTTTAGAGTCAATAAATAATAAAATGTCACCTATTGGAATTTTTTGTGACTTGTCTAAGGCCTTTGACTGTGTGGACCACAACATTCTCTTACATAAGGCTAATTTTTATGGCTTGCGAGGTAGCATTGGTAGATGGATAGAATCATATCTGCAAAACAGAAGGTGATAATTAATGGTTCCAATGATAGTCCCATTTCTTCTGATTGGGGCACATTAAAGTGTGGTGTGCCTCAGGGGTCCATCCTAGGACCTTTGCTTTTCCTTATCTTCATCAATGATCTCCCACTTTGCACAGACACCGAGTGTAAATTTACTCTTTTTGCCGATGACACCACTATTCTGCTTGAAAGTCGAACTAACAGTGACCTAGAAAATAAATGTAATGCTGTACTCGTTGACATCCTACACTGGTTTAAGTGCAATGGACTAACTCTAAACATTCAGAAAACTCAGTATATGCAATTTCACACATCTCAACAAGAAAATGAAGTATGCCACTTAAACTGTTGTAACCAAAATATACTACACTGTGAATCATCTAAGTTCTTGGGCATCCTAATTGATGGCAAGCTGAACTGGTCTGAGCATATCTTAGACCTACATAGAAGGCTCAGTGTGGCAACTTATGCTCTGCGTGTAATCACCCCCATTGGTGATGAGGACGCTACTAAAGCTGCCTACTTTGGTTATTTTCATTCTATCATGTCGTATGGCATAATATTTTGGGGCAACAAGCCTTTAGCCAAAAAAATATTTACTGCACAGAAGAGAGCTGTTAGAATCATGAGTGGTGTTCATCCAAGATATTCTTGCAGAAGTCTGTTTCATAAGTTACAAATATTAACACTTACCTCTCAATTCATATTTTCTTTGATGATTTTTGTTTCTAACAACCTATCTCTTTTTAAAACTAATAGTGAATGTCATGATCATAATACTAGGTCTAAAAATGATCTACACAGGGATCTGAAACATTTAAGTCTTGTTCAGAAAGGTGTTCATTATTCAGCCACAAAAATTTTCAACTCCCTTCCATCAGGTATTAAAGATCACATTAATGTCTTACCTACTTTTAAATGTAAATTGAGAGAATACCTAATGGTAAATTCCTTCTATTCTCTTGATGAGTATCTACAGATAAAGCAATGATTTTTTATACTGATAAAAATTTGTTTGCTATAGATCACATTAACTGTCTAATTTGGAAAATGTACTATATTTCCTTTTTAGGTATTGTTTTATATTACTTGAGCTATACCTTTGATTTGATTTTAACCTACAAACTTATTCATAATCTTATGGTACATTTTTGTCATTTTATATATGTGTATTATTTGTTTAATTTGGAAAATGTACTATATTTCCTTTTTAGGTATTGTTTTATATTACTTGAGCTATACCTTTGATTTGATTTTAACCTACAAACTTATTCATAATCTTATGGTACATTTTTGTCATTTTATATATGTGTATTATATCTGTTGTATGTAATCATGACTCATTCCACATCCTTAAGATTTATCACAATACGGATTAATGGAATACGTAAAGAAGAAAAAAAAAGAAAAAAAGAAAAAAAAACTTGAGGGTTAAGAAGGCAAACAGTCAGACATCCAATGAGTCATGATATACATTAACAAAGTACAGAGAAATCAAAGAAACTTAGTGTGTGTACTGTGTTAACAATGAACTATCATTATATTGTGCTATTAAAACTTGTACTATCTGAATTTAACTGGGTAGACTGGAATCAAAAATGCTCCTTTGTAGAAAGGTATTGCTGCAACAGTTTTACTATACAACTGCTATTTACCTACTGTTAGTAATTTAATAGCCACTTGACTGCAACAGAATTTTTTAAAAATATTTTTGTACATTTGTCATGTAGCTAACAGACTTTTCAGTCCATGTACCTAGATATTCAAATAATTCGTAGAAAGAGATGTAAGTTTTCAATTTTCTTTTGAATCAATAAGGATTCACAAATTCTTGTTTTATATTGGACAGGAGGTTGTCGAATATTGTCCCACCAGAAAAAACTCTATACTGAACTTTATGCAAAGTGGCAAAGTGTACATAAAATTATTTTGTGTTTTGTATTGCAACTTTGTAAGTCACAGTTAAGCTGAAACTAGTTTTACTGTCAGAAATAAAAACCATTAGACTAAAAATTACGAAATGTAAGTGTAAAAACTCCAAGATCCTTAGAAAGGCTTCTCCAATAATTATGGTTATATACTTTACAAAATTTTCATGCAGTCATTTCTGCTATATAAGCACTTTATTTACTTTAGGTGCAATACTGCAGAATTCCGTAAGCTAAAAGAGAGTGAAAATATGCAAAATAAGCCGATATGTCTCTCTGTAGGTCAACACAATGCCAGATCCTTATATGGGTGGAACATGCCAAAACGAGCTTTGTGATTAGTGTGCCCATGTATTGACTCCATTTTAACTTGTTATCCAGCTGGACCCCAAGGAATTTTTCTTACTGTGTTTAATGGCCTGTTTGATCAATAATATCTATTTTTCATGTTAACACATCATTAGGGCTGTTTTGAAACTGCACAGTATGTTTCATTGTGAGACTGAGACTTAAACTGTTAGCTGTGAACCACTTGAGGGCGTGCTCAGCTGTCATCAGAGCTGTGTCTGGCAAGGTTCAGTAGGAATTATATCAGAATACTGCTAAGATGTTCAATGCTCAACCACCTCTGGTGTTACTGAGATGTTATGCTATTTTATGATGGGAACTAGACAAGAATAATTGAAATACACAGCAACGATAATACCACACAGTGCACTCACTTTCACTAATAAACATTCTGAAACTTGGTAACTGCCAGCTCAGTCATTGGGTGTGCTATGAATGAACATGTCAGGTGGTGGGAGTATGTGTATGGATTTTTTGGAAAGGTGTGCTAAATGCTTGCAAAGTTCACCCACCAGAGGTTGTTTTTACTGCTAATTTCGATATTTGTGGTGCTTCTGTACACAGTATACACGACACATCAGTATCAGCCCAACCTCATATTACTAAAGAAAAATGGGCATATTTGTGTGCAGTTGGATATAATACAATCTCAGGTGAAATAAAAAAAGTAAATTAATGTTTACCTCTCTTTACTATGTTTCATTGCAACTAGAATTATATGTATACCATTCATAATAGGTAAATATGTGCATCATTGTAACTCAGGCAGAGACACATTCAGTAAAATAGAGTGACCCCATTTCTGTCACACCCCATTGCTGGCTTAGCCATAATAAATGTGCATTTTTATAAGAAATAAAAAAGGTATAAGTCATTTAGAAATAAATTTTATATATTCCCTTTTGGAGCCTTCACAGCACTGTTTAAGAATAGGAGGTCCATCAAGGTAACATTCCCCAGTGAACTGAAAATGTTTGTTGTAATAGTCATACACAGAAATAAATCATCACTCTGAAATGCTGGAGATAACTTGTGAAATGTTGCATAAAACAGGCATCAGCTGTGTAGAAAACAAATAATAGTCAATTGTGTTAAAATTATTACCCTCCCCAATAAGTTTTCTAGAAATTTCGAACAGCAGCTTATACACATTTTGAGATTCAAGCCACTTGAATATACAATAAGCATTAACACTCGCCTCCTCTTCCTTGCTGAATACATATTCATTCAGTTATAGCACTGGGTACGTGTAACTGTATATAATACTACATATAAGATATATATAGTTTGTTCCAGAATTTTAGGACAACTGGGATTGGTAGATTTCTTGATAATGATAGTGCTCTAGAGTCATCAATTTAATTTAGCAGCAACTTAAGTCAATGAGTTCAAAATACTGAATGATGTCTCAGCATTAAAATTTGCAGTGCACAGTTGTAACCAACAGTTAAATTAACATGTAATAATATTACCCTGCGTTTATCACATTTATCGTTGAATACCTAAACATTTTTCATTTTTTCAGCATCTATGCGAGGGACAGCAATGAACTGGCCATTGAGGTGGTTCTATTATTCCTGAAAGCGAATATTAAATTCTTTTGTACTTTTAAGTTGCATACACTGTTGAGAAACTTATCAGTGACAGCAGGTGCATCAGTCTGGGTATGATGTCAGCTCATGAGTTCTACCCAGTGGTGGCTATCGAAAATACCTATATAGTGATAGAAAAGTCATACTATCTCTGATTCAGTAAATTTGTCTATATGATATTTCGATGCAAATTATTGCCTCAGTGATACTAGGTGATCAAATGATGGCCTCAGGGCAATTCCCAGGGACGATTAGAAGTCTTTAAGGAAAGGAGTGCACTTATCAACAGGAGCCAATACTTAAAAATTTAATACATACCACTCATGCATTATCCAACATATTCCAGCCAAGTGGCTAAGCTGCAACCATATGTGTATAGACCAATACATACCAATTTCGTGGAGTTAGCGCACCAAAATCTTAATCTGTCAGAAGAAATCATCGTTCAACTCTGTGGTGTGTACTTTGCATCAGTACATGGAACTACGTATGAGCCAGTCACACCTTATGTTGACACCAAACTACGTTTGTATTTAAGTGTGCGCACACAGCCAAACTATATATAAGACTTTATAAATAAAATAAAAGTGTAAGAGCCACATGTATGCATTTTATTTTCTCTATAAAATCTCTGTGGTCATCACCTTGGCTGACTGGACGAAACACCATCACAAGGACTCTGGAATAACTAACTGGTCCTACAATGATGCTCAAAACCAGAAGAAGCAGAATGGATCACTCTTCCACAATATATGAGCGATAATTGTGTGTTCATTACATTCCAGAAAGACAAAAGGTTATTTTGTCATCGCTAACACATTGTGATGAGATGTGCTTTGAGCATGTGTACATATTTTCAAAGACATTATTTTAGTCCAAATAACAAATATTACAAGAGAAACTTTCATGCACTGATAGGTGACATACATGACATTCAGCAACAGCAGTTACATTTTGCCACTGCAAATAGTAAAGCCAAACACTTCGTTTATATTAACGATGTCTCTGTGGAAATCGAGAATTAGATGCACAAATATATCTGTCTTGGTCATCATATGGCAGTTGACGTCTTTTTATTGAGTCAGACATATTCAAGGATTCCAAATAAGTTGGTAAGCAATTATGCGAAACTTATTATAGCCTTCAAACAAGGCAATAGGACTTTAAAACATATTTATCAACAACATATAGGAACTGCCATGACATACAATGAATTTATATCCATATGTTGAGTTTTATGGAATCACATACATTACATGCTTCTGGTTATCGATATACAAGAAAACTAAATTGTGGCAATATAGACAAATGTCATGTAATCACACCAAGAGGCTGATACACAGGCCAGACATCTGTTTATATTTTGATACAAAAACTGAAGCGATCAATGAAAGCCTTGGCACAAAAGTGGATAGTGTTATCAAGGCAACAGCTATAAAAGGTAAGATTTTGTACTATGGTTGCATGTAAGCCAGAGCCCTACCTACGGTTATGATGTTACAATAATGTAAGCCACTGTATAAGTTGCCACACTGTGTTAAACTAGCTTCCTGTTGCGCTACTACTCCGCTACACCTGTCGTCCAGCACACCAGAAATATTTACATTTATAATAATAGAAGCTTTCGAAAATCGTTATACCTGACTTTTCATGTTAGATTCGAATACTGTTGAGAGTCCTAACAGTTTCTCAATGAAAGTTGAAAATTAAGAAAAACCTTACTAACAATCCTACTCTCTTTTAATGACTATATATATTGTTTCCTGTGACAAAGGGAAACTTACGCTCAAGAAAACTTAGAAACATGCTGTGTTTTATAATATTCAATGCAGGATTTAACACTTTTGTCAACAACTCCGTTATTTTATTTATTTATTTACACATCAAGTTGTGTAGGACCAAATTGAGGAGCAAACCTTCAAGGTCATGGAATGTGTCAGTACATGAAATTACAACATAAAAGTAATAACAGATAAAAATAAATGTTCATGAACGCAAAAAAGTCACTGCATAAGTTTAAGTAAACACAATCAACAATACAATAAGAATTAGCTTAATTTTTGAGTGAACTCCTCAACAGAATGGAAGGAGTGACCCATGAGGAAACTCTTCAGTTTGGATTTGAAAGCATGTGGATGACTGCTAAGATTTTTGAATTCGATTTGTAGCTTATTGAAAATGGATGCAGCAGTATACTGCACACCTTTTTTCACAAGAGCTAAGGAAGTCCGATCCAAATGCAGGTTTGATTTCTACCGAGTATTAACTGAGTGAAAGGTACTTATTCTTGGGAATAAGCTAATATTGTTAACAAGAAATGACAGTAAGGAATATATTTATTGAAAGGCCAATGTCAAAATACCCAGATTCGTGAACAGGGGTCGACAAGAGGTTTCGTGAACTTGTACCACTTATTGCCTGAACTGCCCATTTCTGACCCAAAAATATCCTTTTAGAGTAGGAAGAGTTACCCCAAAATATAATACTATATTACATAAGCGAATGAAAATAAGCAAAGTAGACTAATTTTCGTGTCTAGCGACCACTCACTTCTGATACCATTCACATAGTAAAAATGGCAGTATTCAGTCTTTGAACAAGATCCTGAATGTGGGCTTTCCACGACAGCCTACTATCTATATGAACACCCACAAATTTTAACTGTTCATTTTCAGTAATCATATGCCTATCCTGTGAAATTAAAACATCAAGTTTTATTGAATTGTGTGTTAGAAACTGTAAAAACTGAGTCTTACTGTGATTTAGCGTTAGTTTATTTTCCACAAGCCATGAACTTATATCATGTACTGCACTATTTGAAACCGAGCCAGTGTTGCACACAACATCCTTTACTACCAAGCTAGTGTCATCAACAAACAAAAATATTTTAGAGTTACCTGTAAAATTAGAGGGCATATGATTTGTATAAATAAGTAATAGGAGTGGCCCCAACACTGATCCCTGGGGCACCCCCCACTTGACAGTATCCCACTCAGACCCCACATCACAGCCATTATCAACATTGTGAATAATGACCTTTTGCTGCCTGTTGTCAAAGTAAGAGGTGAACCAATTGTGAGGTACTCCCCATATTCCATAATGGTCGACCTTCTGGTGCAATATTTTGTGATCAGCACAATCAAATACCTTAGTTAAATCAAAAAATATGCCAAGCGTTCGAAACCTTTTGTTTAACCAATCCAGTACCTCACAGAGAAAAGAGAATACAGCATTTTCAGTTGTTAAACGACTTCTAAAGCCGAACTGTACATTTAATAGCAAATCATGTGATATAAAATGATCAATTATCCTTACATACACAGCCTTTCAATAACTTAAGCAAACACTGATGGCTTAGAAATAGGTCTAAAATCATCTACATTATCCCTTTCTCCCCTTTTATAAAGTGGCTTTACTACTGAGTACTTCAATTGCTCAGGAAACTGAGCATTTCTAAAGGTAAAATTACAAATATGGCTAAATACAGGGCTAACATGTGCAGCACAGTACTTTAATATTCTGCTAGGCACTCCATAATAACCATGAGAGTCCTTAGTCTTCAGTGATTTAATTATTGACTCAATCTCCCTCTTGTCTGTATTACAGAGGAGTATTTCAGACATCAATCTCAGAAAGGCACTTGCCAAGGAAGTTATGTGACTTCCTGTAGAAACTAAATTTTTATACAATTCACCAGCAATGCTCAGAAAATGATTGTTAAATACTGTGCATATATCTGATTTATCAGTAACAGAAATATTTTTACTGCGAACTGACTATATTGTCGACCTTGTGCTGCTGACCAGACACTTCCTGCACAACTGACCATATGGTTTTAATTTTATCCTGTGAATTAGCTATTCTATTTGCATACCACATGCCCTTTGCCTTCCTAATAACATTTTTAGGCACCTTACAGTACTGTTTGTAATGCACTACTGTAGCTTGATTGTGACTACTAACATTTTCATATAATTCCCACTTTGTTCTATAAGATATCCTTAACGCACTAGCCAGCCACTCAGGTGCCTATTAATGATAGTACCCCATTTAGAATGTTCTGATAGAAAGCAGCTCTCAAAGAGCATGAGAAAAGTCTTAAGGAAAGAATTGTATTTATCATCATGTTATCGACACTATAAACATCCTGCCACTCCAGTCCCTTGACAAGGTCTAAAAACTCTACTGCTGTTGGATTTACTTTCCTACATAGTTTGTAATAAAATATGACATTGGTTTGAGTACAAAAGCCTTTTAGTGTTAAAATTTGTGCATAACGGTCTGGAAGGTCATTCACACTTTTACTAACGGAATGCCCATCTAGTAATGAAGAATGAATAAAAATATTGTCTATGGCTGGGCTACTATTCCCCTGCACCCTAGTTGGAAAAAACACAGTCTGCATCAGATCATATGGATTTAGGAGATCTACTAACATCCTTTTTCTTGCACCATCATATGCAAAATTTATATTGAAGTCGCCACATATAACTAGTTTCTGGTACTTCCTACAAAGTGAATCAAGTACCCTCTCTAGCTTCAGCAGAAATGCTCTGAAATCGGAGTTAGGGGACCTATAAACAACAACAATTATATGTTTAGTTTCACTAAATTCAACTGCCCCTGCACAACATTCAAATATCTGTTCAGTGCAGTGTTGCAATATGTCTATGGACTCAAATGGTATACTATTTCTTACGCACATAGCAACTCCCCCACCCCACAAGGAACTCCTTGAGAAACAGCCAGCTAATCTGTATCCTGGTAAAGGATGCCTCTGAATTGTCAAATTATTTAAGTAGTGCTCCGATATACCAACCGTGCCAGAGTCAACAACTATATGCAGCTCACTGTCTCCGTTACCTTTCATATTTTGATAAAATATGCTAATTCCTTCACTACTTGGATACCTGACCTCCTCTGAAGGTGACTCCTTCGTTAAAGGGACTTCCTTTAAGTAGGGATACCTATCAGCTGACTTTTATCTACAAAATACCTATAGAGGTGCAGGTCATGCTTAATAAAACCGGGTCTATTGATAGACTCAACTGGCACCAGTGCAATGTGAGCCATGCCCTCTGCATCAGTGTCTTCTCCAGCAATGTGTTAACATACATAACAACAGCATGAAGATGAGGCTGATTATGAAGATGAAACAGTTGCACGAAATACACATTAGTGCCGCCAGTTTGAGTAACTATCTTTACCAGGTCACCACCTACATCATATTCCCCATCCCTATCAAGACTGTACCCTGCTCCACCCACTATCCCTTCCTGGTCCTCCTTTGTAAAATTCCTACATAACTCCCCTATGCTGTCAGTCACTTGAGTCAACCCTGCACTAGGCTTCACAATGCTAGTGACCTGGTACTCACTTCCCAACTCCCCCTCATCTGCTGGCCCACACCTCTACCATGAGAACTACCTAGCAGCAGAACCTTCTTCTTTCTGCTAGACTTTGCAACTAACCTAGGCCTCCTAATTGCTGAGTTCTGCTGCATGTTCCCTACATCTACAGCTACACGAGGCTGCTCTCCACTCGATTCTGACAGTTGGTCAAATCTATTGCATATATGCAAAATAAAACTGTCTGAATACATCCTCTTCCTGACTGACTTCTTGCCAACTGCCAGTTCCCACAACCCACCACCCTTCACCCTCCTCAACCTATCTAGTTCCTCCTTTGCGCTTTGTAACAGCACATGTATGGCACAGATCTTACGCTCCTGCTCCTCTATCAACTTATTTTTACTACACATTCTGCATTTCCAGGAGAGGATCTCACTAAAATGCATACTGGCACACCCCACTGCATTCCCCCCAATGAAAATGCTTTGAACAAATCCCACACCGTACCCCACTACTCACAAACCTATGACAGAGTCCACACTTCTCACTCATAGTAAAATTTTACAGTCAGTGAAAAAAAAACTATATTTCTACGTTACCAAAGTTCAGTTTCACCAGTAGAAATATTTATAAACTAACAATAATGGTCTCGAAATTCTCTGCCTACTAAGAGAGCAACTACTTGTATTAATACTAATACACCGCTGCTAATATCATTACCAACAAAACTTCACAGAATTATTAGCTAAAACTAAAAAATTCCACAGTCACTGGAACACTAAATGGTGTTAAAACACTGAATGAAAAATTTACTGAAATATTTCACTAGAATCAATAAGAAACGTCAGTTGAAAACTAAAGCACGAAATTTACTAAGCCACTTCAGAGCACAGAAAACTCTAAAAAAAAAACAGCAAGCGAATGTTTCCAAAAGTTTATTAAATCGTTATTTCATCGCAAACGGCACGAACCACGCTGAGAACTATTAAATATAATAACTGTATAACAGTGCACATATAACTTTGTCAGTACCTAGCGTTATAACCTCTACAGCTGCAGTGCACGCCACAAAATCTAAATACACTAGTGTTCTGTTTATAGCAGCAAATTTAGTCGCTGCAAATAATTTATACTTCTGAGGATTTAGTCTGAGATAATTCTCGACTGCTAGAGAGTATTGGCGATTTAATTTGATGCAAATTGGTTTTTTCTTAATATTAGTATGAGAAAAGCTGATCTCTCTTTCTTTATAATACGATGTAAGAGAGTTTTATTAGACTGTCAGCGAATTAGTTTCATTGTAGTTTAAACGCCAGGGGGGGGCCCATAATGCGTGCGCAGAACAGAGATTTTTCGCCGTACTGCGCATGACGTCAGCGTCGAGAAACTCCGCTCAGTTCGCGCGCGCTTTCTTATGTGTTGAAGCAAGGATCGTGAAACACGTAAACGTGCACTTAACAGACTAGCTTCACTGTCACCGAAGGACAAAAAAAGTGGATCAAAGCACAGAAACTGAAAAAGGCCGCATCGAGGATGAAATGAAGAGGCTTCATAAGGAATTATCGCTACAGACAGAAAAAATAAGCGTTTGATAGCTGAAAACAACACGCTGAGAACGAGAAACAAATTACTGGCTCATGCATTAAGCAGACAGAGAAAGCTATGCCAAAGCCTTCAGTATCAACGAAGTACTAAAGTGACAACTAAAGTACACCAAGTTTTAAAAAAAGTGCTTACGAACGCACAAATTGAATGTCTGCTGAAATCAAAGAAGAGCACCCATTGGACCCAGGAAGAGCCTTGCTTCTGCGCTCTCTGTCCGGAAAAACTTATATTTATTTAAGAAATATAATGGGAATACCATTACCTGGATTTTCTACGTTAAAACGATGGATATCCAATTCTTTTCGTTGTGTTCCCGGAATTTTGACTGATGTATTGTACTTAATGAATAAGCAAGCAACAAACTTAAGTCAAGCAGAGAAACTGTGTGTGTTAAGCTTTGACGAAATGAATGTGGACAGTCGTATATGCTACGACCAAGAAACTGACACCATATACGGACCACATAGCCAGGTACAGGTTGTTATGGCACGTGGTTTGTGTGTAACCTGGAAGCAGCCCGTATATTATAACTTTGATACTACGATGAATCGGGATTCACTGATCAGTAGCCGGCCGAAGTGGCCGTGCGGTTAAAGGCGCTGCAGCCTGGAACCGCAAGACCGCTACGGTCTCAGGTTCGAATCCTGCCTCGGGCATGGATGTTTGTGATGTCCTTAGGTTAGTTAGGTTTAACTAGTTCTAAGTTCTAGGGGACTAATGACCTCAGCAGTTGAGTCCCATAGTGCTCAGAGCCATTTGAACCATTTGAACTGATCAGTATCGTCAGAGAGACGCAGAAAGCGGGATTTGTCGTAGTTGGTATAGTGTCTGATTTGGGGGGTAAAAATGGGAAAGTGTGGAAGGAATTCCACATCGACTACACAAACACATGCTTCACCAACCCAGATGATGAAACGAAACGTGTTTGGTTATTTGCTGATGTACCACATATGGTGAAACTCCTCAGAAACCACCTTTTAGATGACGGTCTCTCATTAAGTGACGGAAGAACGATAACAAAGCGCGTAATCGAGCAGCTATTGTCGAAAGATAATGGAGAACTGAAACTGTGCCCTAAGCTTACTGCTCATCATCTGACGGTTTGTGGAAGAGATCGACAGCGCGTTCATCTTGCTTGCCAACTCTTTTCCAACACTGTATCAGAAGCAATTTCTTTTGTAATGCCTGAAGAAAAAGACACGGCAGAATTCTTCAAATTGGTGAACGACACTTTTGATGTTATGAATTCGGGGGTACCTGTCGGCAAACGACCAATTTCAAGTGCTTTTGGATTGTGTAAGGAGACGCAGGAGGAAGTTATTCGCAGATTCTCCTTCGTCTGTGAAAAAATGAGAGTGGGAAATCATAAAACTTTACTTCCTTTCCAAAAGGGATTCCTCACCTCGATTCGGTCACTGCTGGGTTGTTTTTCGGATTTAAAACATGGCTACGGTTTGAAGTATGTATTGACCTCAAGGCTCAACCAAGACTGCCTTGAAAACTTATTTTCCCAGATAAGAGCAATCGGCAGAGCCTATGATCATCCCTTACCAGTGGAATTTAAAAGCCGTTTGCGTATTTTAGTTATGAACAAAAGTATTGCTGACATTCAGTAACGCAGTTCTTGTCCAGTTTCAGCGGAAACTGATACAAATTATTTGACTTCCAACCTGTTTACAGGACTTTTGCCGGGCATTGAGGAAGCGTTGTCACTGATAGAAGGTGATCAACAAATGACTTAATTGTTTCACATTTGATAGAAGATTCAGAGTGTTCTCTAGAAGGTCTCCGCTACATCGCTGGATATATTGCCTCCAGGTGGGTCTCCATTGACAAATCACTTGGTCATCCTAGTGGCAAGACACTCGAAGTGTCGAAAGACCATGCAAGTTCTGGGTGGATTGCGAAACTGTCTCGTGGTGGCTTAATAATCCCTTCAGATGAGTGGTTTGATGTTGTTAAGCAGTTAGAGGTGCTTTTTTTAAATTTTCATGGCAGCAGTCTGTGTAAAGACGGCAATGTGATCAGAAACCTGACGAGACTTTTAATTGGGAAGTTTCCAACTATTCTTCAAGAGGTCATCACAGTGTACGCTAAAACCAGAACCTTCATCCGGATAAGGCACTTCAACACATCTGCAAAGGCACAGAGGGCCAAGCAGCAGCAGCAGAAAGCAGCACACGGGTGGAGAGCTTCTGCAGTCCCCTCCAGATCTGATTAAGGTATTTAAATTCTTCTTAAAATTTTTGAATGTGAGTTCATTAAACCGGGCTTCTGTATCATTATGTGTAGTAATGTCTCAACTAACTAGACGTACGGTTGCTGCTTGATACCTGCATGAAAAAGATGGTACACACTATTGCCGACTGTGATGCACAAAATGTGTCTAGTAAACTGAAAGCTCTTGTAATTGTTGCGTTTCCAGTACTATTAAAAATTGTAAAATATATAAAAAGGGACTGAAGCATACCGGATTGTTGTTATCTAACCAAAAAAGTTTGAGTAATAGAATATAAATTGAGGGGGAGCCACAAATCTGTAGTTTTACGTTTGTCATTACCAGAGAGACAATATAAGAGTTTCACAGTCGTAGCAGGTATTAACATTCAGTCCATGTATTGGTAAGCTTCGATCGAATCCATAATTCATTATATTGTCCTTCACTTTTCGTAAATTAATGTTAGTTTAAGCGCAATAGTGCCGTATGCGAACGTCTCGCGCTGCTGACGCTTCTCGACAGTGACGTCACACGGAAGCGCCCGATCGCTGCCGAACACATTAGCCCAACCTTCTATGTAGCAACCTTGGTTTAAACGCCCTCTCACTCTGAAATCTTACCTGTGATGTGTCATTCAGTGTGTGACCAATAACAGCCGTTTACAGGGTAAAAAAATATACAACTTTTTAAATATATTCCAGCATTGCATGATATTATAAATGTGATTAATGGAGTGGTCTCTAATGCTTAGACCACATAAAATGCATGTTTAGCTTTAACATGTATGTAAGTCTTTTTTTAAATGAGAGCCTAACCTGTGTAAAATATAGGCCTACCTTTCCAACAGTAGCCGGTTTGCATCTTTTCCTGCAATATTTATCATCAGTGACTGTTAGTTTTTCAGGAATAACCAAACATATCACAGTTGGAAAGTAAATCTACTTTGATCATCCACCTAATTTTGCTTTTGAGTTTCATTTTGAGATTTTCAAAGTATGTAAGTCTATGCCATACTTCGAGATATGACAATAGTTAATTACTTTGTTTCATATTCCATGTATCATTTGTAAGATAAATATTAATGATGTGGGATGAGTAATTTTATATTGACATCAATATTCTTTTGTAAATTTGCCTCCATACTGATCATTTATTATTTTTTTTGTTTTTCAGTTAAAGACAGACAGATGTTAAGAATTCCTAGTCATCCACTTTTACACATTACAGTAATAGTCAGTCTTCTGTGGAATAGTAGGAGTTCTTAGAGAGCAATGTTTTCAGTTTAGTTTCAAATTTTACTTTTCTGTCTATCAGGCATTTTTTATCACTGCATAAGGGATCAGAACGTTTGGTTTCAACATTGTGAATCTCTGTTTGTGCTAGAGACAACTTTAATGTGCTGCAACGAATGTCCTTTTTTTCTGGCATTGTACATTATGTACGTCATTGTTCCTGTTGAAGTGGAGTGGATTATTCACAACAAACTTCACAAGGATGTAACTGTACTGTAAAATGGTTAGACTGCTACTCACAGACTGAGCAGCAGGCAGGCTCTATGAAAAGAGTGTTCACAATATTTTCGGCCAAAGCCTTCTTCAGCAAGGAAGCAAAGTGCACACACAAACATTCATACAATGATATGCACAAAACTCACATGTTTATGACTGCTGCTTCTGGCTGTTTTAGCCTGTCTCTTTTTTAAAGAGGGAGGAAGTGTGAATAATAAATAATCATAAGTGGGAGGCATTTAGGGCATGAGATGCTGCACTAAAGACCAGAGTTGACCACAAACCTACTGTGTTGCATGGGGAAAAGGCCGTTGATACAGTGTGGCTCGGATGTTGGATCGTTTGTGGTTTGGAAGGCAATGAAAAGTACAGGAAGCAATAAAAGTAAACAGTGCAACTATAATTCATGTGTACAAAAGAATATATTGCTTGAATGGGTCCATTTATGGTTGAAACGTGATTCATTTAAACTTCAGGCTACGATCATATCGATTAGTACATAATGACACAAGCTGGCATTTTTAATGAAACAACTACATGTCCACACAATCAAAGAACTAGATGCCAATGTAGCATATGACCACAGAAGTCGATAGATATCCCCAATGGTCGAAACTGGGCATGGTCACGCCAAAGTGACATCGCAGGGAAGTACCACTGTGGTGAACCATGGAGGTGCAAATGCGGTGAACCCAGTGCTTTGGGCAATGTAAGATGGCGGACGTAGGGATCAGGCTTATGATGTAATGACAACTTATTTCCGTTTTTACCTCCAAACCTTAGCTGCATATTGTTTTGAACCCAGTTTAGGCGGAGCCTGATACCACCTTAAATAGCCCAAAACATTAACAGACCAATGTTTACAATTGCTTCTTGTTCATCATCTCTACTGTGCACACCCAGTCTCTGTTGCGTACACACAGTAGCTCTTTTAAATATTAGAAATTATAGTGCTTAATGAATAACACAGTGTCAGGAAGGCTATTTCGAACATTTTTCTCTTCTTCAATGCGCATTTGCTCTATTAATACGACATATTTGGCTTATTTAATGTAACTTTTTTCTTGTTGATATATTTCGAACAACCAAGAAGGAAAGAATGTGATATGAACAGGATGATTTCTTGATCTATTTAATTCCACTTTTACTGTATTGTATCGATAGTAAATCAAGCAGGAACTCCAAAACTAATGCTTGTTTGCTTGATGGTTCTGCTTCTTGTTTGTTACAGTTTCAGCTTTCAACACGTTTGCAATGATCTCACCTGTCTGTTCTTTGCTAACCCATATACATATGCAGTGAGGAGAGAAGCAAAGTACACTATCGTATATTGTGCGTGTCAACAGAGTGAACAGTTGATCAACTGTAAAAGAAACAGAACTGCACAGAGGTGTATCTCCATGAAAATATGGTTCTTGTTTTATTAGATGTCCTAACATGGATATTTTGCTAGAACATATATCTAAGTCATTTTTAGTGATAATAACCTAACCTGTGTAACATACTGGCCTACCTTCCCAAAAGCAGACTATTTGCTTCATATTCCAGAACATTTCTCATCAGCAACACTTTCAGCTTTTCATACATATCGTAATTGAAATGTATGCCTACTTTGATCATCTGCTTCATTTTACTTTTGAGTTTCATTTTGAGGCTTTCAAAGTATACAAGCCTATACCCTGCTTTGTGATATACCAACAGTTACTTAGGTTCATATTCGATGTATCATTTGCATAGTAAATTGTAAAGATGCAAAATGAGTCATTTTATATTAACATCAATTATTTTCGTAATACGCCTCTGTGCTGATCGTCTATTATATATAATTTTTATTTTTTTGTAAAGACAGACAGATATTAGTCAGTCATTTCTGCCCATCATCATTTACACATTACAATAATAGATAGTCTTCTGCAGAATAGGAGGGGTTGTTAAAAAGAATTTTACTTTGCTGTCTGTCAGGAATTTTATATCACTAGACAGGTGGTCAAAACTTTTGGTTCAAGCATTGTCCATTCTTGTTTGTGCTTTAGACAAGCTTAATGTGGCCTAATGAATGTCTTTTTTCTGCTTTTGTAATTATGTAGCCTGTATCATTGTTCCTGTTGAAGTGCAACAGATTATTTAAAGCAAACGTCACGAGGGAATAACTATACTGCGAAACACATAGATTGTTACTCAACACTGAGGAGCAGGCACAGGCACAACAAAAATAGTGTTTTCAGTTTTTAGCCAAAGTTTTCTTCAGAAAGGAAGCAAAGCACACACACACACACACACAAACACACACACACATGTGACTGATTTCTTCAGCTGTTCTAGTCAGACTCTTTTTTGAAGGGGGGGGGGGGAATGTGAACAATGAATTTAGGGAATAAGATGATGCACTAACAACCAGAGCAGTCACATGGCTGTTGTGTTTAGTGGGAACGAGAGCATTGATACAGTGTGTCTCAAATATTGGAGCTTTTGTGGTTTGGAAGGCAATGAGAAACACAGGAAAGAATAAAAGTAAACAGCACAACCGTAATTCATGTATGTAAAAGAAAATATTGCCTTAATAGCTCCATTTGCAAATGAACTGTGATCGTTTCAAACTTTAGATTACGATCCGATCGATTAGTACGACAGTAAACGATGCAAGCTTACGTTTTTGATGAACCAACTAGATCTCCACACAAAGCACCATGTCCTATTTGGGATATCACCACAAAAGTTGATAGATATCCCCAACGTTCGAGACTGTATACGGACATCTAAGAGCATCTCCACAGTGAAGGATTACTGTGCTGAACTATGGGAGTAAAAATGCGGTACACCTAATGTTTTGTGCTACGTAAAATGGCTTGCTTTCTAAGCAAAACTCAAATCCCAATTACAAATGATTTCAATTCATTTCTTTTAACTGTTTTTTAATTACTGATTAAGTATATAATTATCTTTTCTTTGTGGCTTTAATTATGACAATAGCAAATATATGACCAGTTTACTTTACACTTGCCAAAGATATGAATACTCTTTATTTGGCATTAACCAATTCCAGTCAGTTACTTTCCTTACAGGTTTTCTAACTTTCCTAGGCAAAAGTGAAATTTGTAAATGTCGTTTTTTTGTTAGTAAAATTAAGTTTACTTATTATGTAGTATCACAATACTTCGATCACAGACCAGAAATGTTATATCTACTGAAAAGAACAACTAACACAAATTCTTTATTTTAGTTTATTCTTCTGCAGTGCATGTAGCTATCTTTATTTGAACTTCAGATATTTCAATACAGTTAAATGTAGCTTGTATGCAAGTGTCAGCAACGGAACTGGTAGTTCCCTTCACAAATGGCAAGGAAAACAAAAAAAGGAATAAAAATCCTACATGCCGCCACCTATTTGTTCCCTGAAAATTATAGAATTCATAAAAACTCTGCCTGTTTAGGCGTTGGCGATCTGCGACCCACTACAGGTCGTTAAATGAAATTTTGCCACTCGTCTTTAATAGTCAATCTAATCCTCATTTTGCTATGTGCTGTTCGTTCAGTAATTCCTCTTTACTGTTTTTTTTTTTTACTTTAGACATTGGTCAAGGGCAGGGTCAATTCAAATTATTGTGGGCAAAGTTAATATTAACAAGCCAAGTAATTCCAGTCGTAATCTACTTGCGCCTATACATCCAACAATACACCTCGCTCAAGTCACCACAAAGCCACCCAATTCTCCACAAAATTAGAGCAACAACACAGTTACTTCTGGGAGTGTTTTCTGACAACTATCAGGACGACACGGACAAAATTCGGATGATTTCCGATGCAATCATTTACACCAATGACTACCACTTAAACGAATACTTGGCTACAAGGGTTCCTTCCTTGTTACACATAAACGATTAAACACTACTTCCTCCCAAAAAATACTTTTAATCAATGAAGATTTCTCTTTTCAGTACAAAACAATTCATAGGAGCCAAAAATATCAGCAGCACCTATTTAAACAAAGTTGGTCATAAATTGGTCTCGTTATCCTGCTAGTTAACAGTAGTCTCTTCACAATTTTTGACTTTCTGATCCCATACATCTGCTTATCAGAAACTATGAACCCATCGGACCACAAATCAGACGACAATCTAGACGTACTATGGCCTGGCATCTTTTGACAAACTGGCTCCTACGAAGTTCATGCATGAATTGCCTACCCCTCTCAAGTAAAAATTATTTTAAGCTGTCATTGTGAATACTGCCTTGGCTTTTGACAGTGATATCATTATTATCGTCAGCCTTTGGGGAGCTCAAGCAGTTGCCAGCTTCTCTTTACAGTGTCATTACATCTCTGGTTTCTGCAATGACCAGTGGGTGCCTCATTGCTATTTCATTGCATTAATCTTTGGCCTCCAGCAAACCATATCTCTAGGACACCATTACAACAAACATACACAATATGTAATACACACATTTTTACATACTCAATCCTTGTTTCCAGATCCATATGCACTAGGATGCTGAACAAGAGTAAAGGCAAACTTAGATCATGCCCATGACACAGGACAACTTATGAATTCCATTTGGAGTAGTTGAATGATGAAATCCGTCGACGTGAACTGCATGCTGTGGGAAATATTGAACTAATCAATGTAAGGCTCAACATAAGATGAAGGAAACTGGATAGGTTTATGAAGGGAATTGCTATGAAAGTGGAGTTGTACGAGTCCGTGATGGTGGATATGAATGAAAAAATCCTTCAACAAGGAGATACGATAGAGCAGTTAAAAAAAGATCAAACCAACACCATTACTAGTCCAAGAGTATACAGGTTGTATACTATCTCGAAGCCTGTTCAGTATGCAACAATATAGCAACAATACGCAAAGTTGTAGAGGCATAGAAGACTATCCAAACCAAATTAGGACAGTTAGAATGAGATTGTTCTGCTTCAGTAACCCTGAAACCTGTAACTAAAAGTGTTGCATGACTGCCACACACACCTGATGCGACAGATGGAGACAGAGAAGGAGGAGAAGGAACAGAAGAAGAAAAAGAAGAAGATACTATTACCTATTTTATTAGCTGCCACAGTGGTAGTGAGATAGATGGAATATATGAGGTCAGCAGGGATCAGCCATATACAGGGTGAGTCACCTAACATTACCGCTGGATATATTTCGTAAACCACATCAAATACTGACGAATCGATTCCACAGACCGAACGTGAGGAGAGGGGCTAGTGTAATTGGTTAATACGAACCATAAAAAAAATGCACAGAAGTATGTTTTTTAACACAAACCTACGTTTTTTAAAATGGAACCCCGTTAGTTTTGTTAGCACATCTGAACATATAAACAAATACGTAATCAGTGTCGTTTGTTGCATTGTAAAATGTTAACTACATCCGGAGATATTGTAACCTAAAGTTGACACTTGAGTACCACTCCTCCGCTGTTCGATCGGGTGTATCGGAGAGCACCGAATTATGTAGGGATCCAAAGGGAACGGTGATGGACCTTAGGTACAGAAGAGACTGGAACAGCACATTACGTCCACATCGTAACACCTTTTTATTGGTTTTTTTCACTGACGCACATGTACATTACCATGAGGGGTGAGGTACACGTACACACGTGGTTTCCGTTTTCAATTACGGAGTGGAATAGAGTGTGTCCCGACATGTCAGGCCAATAGATGTTCAATGTGGTGGCCATCATTTGCTGCACACAATTGCAATCTCTGGCGTAATGAACGTCGTACACGCCGTAGTACATCTGGTGTAATGTCGCCGCAGATTGCCACAATACGTTGTTTCATATCCTCTGGGGTTGTAGGCACATCACGGTACACATTCTCCTTTAACGTACCCCACAGAAAGAAGTCCAGAGGTGTAAGATCAGGAGAACGGGCTGGCCAATTTATGCGTCCTCCACGTCCTATGAAACGCCCATCGAACATTCTGTCAAGGATCAGCCTAGTGTTAATTGCAGAATGTGCAGGTGCACCATCATGCTGATACCACATACGTCGACGCGTTTCCAGTGGGACATTTTCGAGCAACGTTGGCAGATCATTCTGTAGAAACGCGATGTATGTTGCAGCTGTTTGGGCCCCTGCAATGAAGTGAGGACCAATGAGGTGGTCGCCAATGATTCCGCACCATACATTTACAGTCCACCGTCGCTGTCGCTCTACCTGTCTGAGCCAGCGAGGATTGTCCACAGACCAGTAATGCATGTTCCGTAGATTCACTGCCCCGTGATTTGTGAAACCCGCTTCATTGGTAAACAGGTAGAACTGCAACGCATTCTCTGTTAATGCCCATTGACAGAATTGCAGTCGATGATTAAAGTCATCACCATGTAATTACTGATGTAGTGACACATGAAACGGGTGAAAGCGGTGACGATGCAGTATGCGCATGACACTAATTTGACTCAGTCCACCGGCTCTCGCAATGTCCCGTGTACTCATGTATGGGTTCATGGCAACAGCAGCTAACACACAAACTGCACCCGCTTCTCCTGTGACGGGCCTGTTACGGACCCGTTTGCGTGCTACGACCATACCTGTTGCATACAGTTGGCGGTAGATGTTTTGCAATGTGCGGCACGTTGGATGCTCTCTGTCCGGATACCGTTCTGAATACACCCTGCAGGCTTCAGCTGCATTTCGTCGACACTCGCCATAGATGAGTATTATCTCCGCCTTTTCAGAGTTCGAATACACCATGGTCACAGTTCCTACAACACTACACTATCACAGACGTCTAGTAACACGGTGTACTACAGTTGGTCTGCGTGCGGAGACGAATGCAGAATAACAATAGCAGCAAGCGCTACATGCGGACACTGCGACAGCTAGACCAAACCACAACAGTGCACTACGGCCACACTCGTAAACACGGTCGTCATCGTAAACATGTCCCTGCAGATGCTGCTCGCCGACCGTGGCCCGTGTTTGTTACAACACGCAACTGAACGTCGGAGGTTTCAAGTGTCAACTTTAGGTTACAATATCTCCGGATGTAATTAACATTTTACAATTCAACAAACGGCACTGATTACGTATTTGTTTATATGTTCAGATGTGCTAACAAAACTAACGTGGTTCCATTTAGAAAAACTTAGGTTTGTGTTAAAAAAATACTTCCATGCATTTTTGTATGGTTTGTATTAAACAATTACACTAGCCCCTCTCCTCACGTTCGGTCTGTGGAATTGCTTCGTCAGTATTTGATGTGGTTTACGAAATATATCCAGCGGTAACGTTAGATGACTCACCCTGTATACTGGAAACAAACCTATAAGTTTAACCAAGTATGCAATACATATTGGGGATAGATATTTCGAAAGAACATTTGGTTTATAGGGTCTAACATTCTTACAAATTTCAAAAGTCGATAAGTATTCTCTGAAATAAATAGAAAGGTATGCTAAAATATTGCATATAGCTAATGTGCATAGGAAAGGCATCACCCTTGATGGCTGAATAAAAATCCCAAACAGTAGGAAATACTTGAACATAATTATTAAATCTGCAGTAGCTCATATACATAGTGGTAACAAAGGTATCAGTGTTTAGCACAAAAGAATGAACAATCGATCTTTGCAGTATATACATTATGATGACACCAACGAAGTAATAGAACGGTTATGACTGCTTGTGGCATCAGCCACAACTGTCAATATGGTTCACATGGATGAATCAATATCAGTAGTTTCAGAGCCAAGAAGGATGTATTACTAAATAATGATGAAGACTGTATTTCAAAAACTCCACAAATCAGCACAGAAAACATTCGCCATAGGCATGTTGTAATTCGAGATTTGGATGATTTATGACAGGCAGCTCTTGCACACATGAGGCAATATTCAGAAGCAAGTAAAGGTTTCAAATATATGTTAATAGTCATTGACATGAACTCAAAATTTACTTGGGCTCTACCTGCAAAAGCAAAGAGTGGAAAGTAAATTGCACAGGTGTATGACCAGCCGGTGCAGATGGGGATAAATCCAAGTCCCACAAACCTCCATACCGGCCATGGTAGAGAGTTTTATAATACACTCCTGGAAATGGAAAAAAGAACACATTGACACCGGTGTGTCAGACCCATCATACTTGCTCCGGACACTGCGAGAGGGCTGTACAAGCAATGATCACACGCACGGCACAGCGGACACACCAGGAACCGCGGTGTTGGCCGTCGAATGGCGCTAGCTGCGCAGCATTTGTGCACCGCCGCCGTCAGTGTCAGCCAGTTTGCCGTGGCATACGGAGCTCCATCGCAGCCTTTAACACTGGTAGCATGCCGCGACAGCGTGGACGTGAACCGTATGTGCAGTTGACGGACTTTGAGCGAGGGCGTATAGTGGGCATGCGGGAGGCCGGGTGGACATACCGCCGAATTGCTCAACACGTGGGGCGTGAGGTCTCCACAGTACATCGATGTTGTCGCCAGTGGTCGGCGGAAGGTGCACGTGCCCGTCGACCTGGGACCGGACCGCAGCGACGCACGGATGCACGCCAAGACCGTAGGATCCTACGCAGTGCCGTAGGGGACCGCACCGCCACTTCCCAGCAAATTAGGGACACTGTTGCTCCTGGGGTATCGGCGAGGACCATTCGTAACCGTCTCCATGAAGCTGGGCTACGGTCCCGCACACCGTTAGGCCGTCTTCCGCTCACGCCCCAACATCGTGCAGCCCGCCTCCAGTGGTGTCGCGACAGGCGTGAATGGAGGGACGAATGGAGACGTGTCGTCTTCAGCGATGAGAGTCGCTTCTGCCTTGGTGCCAATGATGGTCGTATGCGTGTTTGGCGCCGTGCAGGTGAGCGCCACAATCAGGACTGCATACGACCGAGGCACACAGGGCCAACACCCGGCATCATGGTGTGGGGAGCGATCTCCTACACTGGCCGTACACCACTGGTGATCGTCGAGGGGACACTGAATAGTGCACGGTACATCCAAACCGTCATCGAACCCATCGTTCTACCATTACTAGACCGGCAAGGGAACTTGCTGTTCCAACAGGACAATGCACGTCCGCATGTATCCCGTGCCACCCAACGTGCTCTAGAAGGTGTAAGTCAGCTACCCTGGCCAGCAAGATCTCCGGATCTGTCCCCCATTGAGCATGTTTGGGACTGGATGAAGCGTCGTCTCACGCGGTCTGCACGTCCAGCACGAACGCTGGTCCAACTGAGGCGCCAGGTGGAAATGGCATGGCAAGCCGTTCCACAGGACTACATCCAGCATCTCTACGATCGTCTCCATGGGAGAATAGCAGCCTGCATTGCTGCGAAAGGTGGATATACACTGTACTAGTGCCGACATTGTGCATGCTCTGTTGCCTGTGTCTATGTGCCTGTCGTTCTGTCAGTGTGATCATGTGATGTATCTGACCCCAGGAATGTGTCAATAAAGTTTCCCCTTCCTGGGACAATGAATTCATGGTGTTCTTATTTCAGTTTCCAGGAGTGTAGATACTTCAAGATGACAATAGACAAGTAGTTGAAGACAAATATTATGGAATATTTTAATCTTCATATATCATAGAAATGGATGGATATTCTTCCACAAATAATATGATAGTATAACTGGTACATGGAACAATAAAAATGAAACCAACTGACGGTTGTGATAATGAGCTTATAAATATGGCTTAAAGTTATATTTATTTGTTGGTTCCATGCAAGCAGAAATTTAGTGTAGGCAGTTTAGTACCTATTTCAAAATACAAGACCGATTTTGAGAAATCATACCTACCAAACTGGCCAACAGAAATATTTACAATTTATAAAGTGCAACAAACAAACCATATAACTCGTATATCTTAAAGGATGTTAGTGATAGTGAAATAAGTATTTTTTACACAGAAGAATCGCGGAGAACCAGATGTGTTTCTCATAAAGCACGTCGTGTAACGACAGGAGAGTGAGTAATGTCTGGGTTAAATGGCTTGACTTCTCTCCATCATACAACAGCTGAATGGGTGCTAAAGGCATAGTATATAATACGACATGTAAACCCTCCATCCATATAGTAGCGTGACATGTTTTGTAGAATGTGCATCATACATGGTAATGACGGTATTGTCAAGAAGCTACCAGTAGAATTACACACTCACACATGTAACTACTACAGGCTGAGAATAAAGCTGGAGAAGCGACAAGGGAATTAATCTGCTGGATGAGGCTTGCAAACAGCACAGTATCACATATACTGCAAATAAAGATTTTTCAGAACGTCATGCTATAGATCGAATTTTAGCTGAAAAAAATTGAGCAAATATGTGGAAGAATGTATATTGGTATAGGGCAAGTTATTATGGCATTAGCATTTGTTTAAGCGATGTTTGCGAAACTTAAATTGAGTGCTGGTGTAAATTGCCAAGAAATTATGAACACCACTCTTCACACACTTAAGAAGCACAAGAGAATCCAAAGATGTTTAAAAATTATGTCTATTCGTCACTGTTGGCAGCTGAAAGTGTCCTGATGCAGAAAGGAATAAGAAGGAGAAGCGGAAGAAGGATAAACAGCCAGCTAAAGCGCTTTGGATTCTACCAATACCTAAATCATTGAGTGGAATTATACCCTTCCTAAGTCCTGCATTGACGTGATTGTCAGCTATTGGATCAGTTACAAGAGGAGAATCAGTCGTAGGTAGACTGAATGGTGAAAAATGCACAAAGTGCACAAGAACAGATTGAGGAAGTGAAAAGACACAGTAGGATGATGGATTCTGTGGACTGTAGACTGTATTTAAACACATACAGGGAAAGACTTGGGCAGTTCACAAAAAAAAGGCCCTAGCTGGACTATCCGACAGATCAGTTAAAAATACAGATACGCTTAATTTTGCCTAAAAATTTCGCACTTAAAAATTTCCTGGTGTGTTTAGGCTGAAAATGATACCTAAGAAAATGTGGAAGTCTAGAGAATACCGTATTGTAAATCTAATTGTTGCAGGAGAATCTGGAACTCAGTGGGTTGCGTATATTAAAAGACCCTAATGATGTCTGCTACTTTGAGTCGTTCAGAGAGTTATGTCTGCCAGAAGAATTGCATTGTTACTTTACTAAAAACTGACATTCTACAATTTTAGACACTACCAAGACTTCAATATAGACCTGTGTGAAAGTTCTGCCTCATGTCCCTCCGGATGACTGCACAAAATAAGAAGCATGCACATCACTGTATCAGTCAAAGTTAGGTATGATGTCCTAGTCTCTGACTTCCAAAGAACAATGTCGTCAGTTCTATATGAGAATTAGTTACTGCCACTTGATCCAAATGAGGTGGAATGGAATACTGCATTGATTGGTTTGGAAACATTCATCAGCATTCCACAAGTCACAGAGGCAAATAGTAAGTTACTTATAGGAAGTGGTAGAGCTATGGAAATACTCTCTGGGCCTCACTGTATTGTCAATTAAATGCACTTATAAAACAATCTGTACAAAAGTTTGAGTTCTGTGCAAATGGTTCAATTTAAAATGGGAATGAAAATGGCAGAAAAGACAATTGACTTTAGCAGGAAGATGCAATGGGACCACTACAAGATTTCTCAAGGTGTCAAATTTTGGAGAAGAATTCTGCTGAATTCTATGAGTGAACACAAGTGATATACTACCAGTTAGACAAGTTTCTGATGAGAATAATATTGCAACAAGTTTGTATCTGACTGATAGACTGATTCATGCAATCTACAGATTCTTCGCTACAGTGGGCCCAGGATATGAAATTGTTGAGGTGCCTACCAACGGCATGTACCTTCCAGTGTTTTACCAAACATTTGACCATCTTGAGTTGAATATTGTAAACCAGAACAGGTGTCTAGGTGATCTATGAGATGAAGAAATCGTAATGCATCCGTACTTGAAGCAGAAGCAGTGGCGTGGATTTAAGGAACGAAGCCAAAGCACTCAGCTATTGGTATACCACTTCATAGTGGAAGTACTATATCATAACACAGGAGAATTACAAGTTACTTAAATCGACAAGCTTGAAGGCATGCAATGATGTACTCGTTATAACAGCTCCACTGCAGCATCATCAGCAAATCATACACCAGAGATATTTCTCCCAAAAACGTTTTCATTCAGCAATCTTTAATAATGATTCTCATTCACACCAGGATGCTTTAAAATTCCAAGTAACAGTTTCCTATATTTGGAACGAAATTTTGTGAAGAAGGATACAGGCCCTACAGTGACATCGAAACACTTACATACAATGCTTTTGCCTTCCTGTTTCAAGAAATAAGATACAGAAATTAATTGTACCAGAGATGTTTGATTCACATTAACCCTTAAAACATGTTTTCACATCAATTTTGGACTTGAATGGTTTCCAACATGCAGGATAGTTCATAGATGAATCAACAAATGTGTATGATCAATTTAGTGTGAGTGTACTGCTCAAGATGCTTATGGGATACTTTGGAAACATGAAACAAATCATCATGAAAGTGAAGCAGGAAGCAATTCTGGTACGAATCACAATGGTACATTGATGAAGATAATAGTGAAGAAGATTATAAAATCATGTTAGAAAGAGTAATATAGAAAATGGCTGATATCTCTGTAACAGATGAGGCGTATTTAAAATTTTTGAAGGGCTTGAACTCTAGTATTCAAATGCCATTAACTTCCTGTTCATGGAAAATGTTTGAATATACGGTTCTACCAACTACATCCAAGCAGACATGGGCCATTGAAATAGCTGTGTAATTAGAAATGCCTCAATCCTTTATACTGGCGCTGAAAACCGATAGGAAGGTGAGTATGAAAAAGGATTTGGGTGTTTTCAGAAATCATAAACTAACCAATGCTTAAGTTCATCCCAACTCAGTGTTTTACCAGTATGATAAGTTACAACTGGACTGTGTTAATAATGTCTAAAGCCTACTAAGTTTGATGTGCATGGGAGGCTTTGTCCTTTTTACTGTCATGGTGATGATGAATTTGGATGTATGCTCGGTAGAGAGAAATTTAAGGAATTAGAGCTCATTGTCGTGATAGATCGCTCAAAAGAGAACGAAACTGTGACATCAGAACCAGTAGCTTTCAGTCTGGAATTTGAATCATCAGAAAATTTCCGCAAAGAAAATAGTGTACATGTTATTACTAGATGACTATGTGATTAGTTATTCGCCATTCACAGAAACTGTACAGAATCGCAGAACCAAAAAAATATTAATGTAGAGTAATGAAATTTGGGGAATGCTGTTGTCTATGTAACATATTTATGTGACTAAAACTACAATAACGATTAATAATATTTTGGTGTTGAGTTTTTTTCTGCCAGCGTATTTACCACAATTTTCCAGAATTCGAAATCCTCACTCATCAAAAATACTAAAGACTGCAAGGGAGTTTCACAGTTACAGAGAAAGGAAACTGCTTCGGATTTCCTCTAGGCTAACACTTAAAATGTTGAATGAAAGCATGCAAACGTGCATGCATTCTGTTGTACAGGTGCCAGAAGTCAGTCTGTGGCATAGAGTTCCATGCCTGTTGTACTTGGTCAATACAGGGATGGTTCATGTTGCTTGTGGATGACACTGAAGTTGTTGTCTGATGATGTTCCATACATGCTTGATTGGAAACAGACCTGGTGATTTAGTAGGCCGAAGCAACATGTTGACATTCTTTAAGGAATGTTGGGCTACAACAGCCTTATGTGGGTGAATGTTTTCCTATTGGAAAACACACCACATGACATGCTGTTCATGAATCGCAGAACAACAGGTTGAATCATCTGACTGATGTACAAATTTGCAATTCGGATGCATGGAGATAACTGTGAGAGTGCTTCTGCTGTCATATAAAATCGCGCCCCAGACGATAACTCCAGGTGTAGGTCCAGTGTGTCTAGCACACAGACAGGTTAGTTGCAGGCACTCAACTGGCCTCCTTCTAACCAACAAACGGCGATTACTGGCATATAGGCGGAATCAGATTTCATTAGAAAATAAAACAGACCTCCAGTCTGCCTTCCGATGAGCTCTCGCTTGTGTCGTAACTGGCGGTGGTTTGAGGCCAATGGAGTGCACACTACAGGGTGAGTGGCTTGGAACTGCCCTTAAAGTAACCGATTTATAACAGTTCGTTGTGTCACTGAGCTGCTCAGACTGCTGCTGCAGATGCAGTACAATGCGGCAGAGCCATACGCCAAATACGATGGTCTTCCCTCCCAATAGTTCCACGTGGCTGTCCATAACCTGGTCTTCTTGTAAGGGTACATTCTCGTGACTACCGTTGCCAGGATTCATGTATTTTGACTACATTCCTGCAAAGTCTTTCTGTAGCATCGCAGAAGGAATGTTCAGCTTCCTGCAGCCCTATTAAACAACCTCGTTGAAACTCAGAGGGGTGTTGATAATGTCGTCTTTGTTGCCATAAAAACGTTCTTGGCTATCATCTACTTACCACGTCCAATTTCAAAGGTAACTAACGCTGACGACTATTATGGCGTGTATTTAAAGCAAACATGATTTGTATCCACATAGTGGCACTACTGATGTTACTCTTACTCGACCGGCGCGAAACTGGAATGGGTATCATATTTAAGATGTAGGACCACACGTACCATCTTTTGGTCCATGTCGAACAACTCCATATTGGTGCTGCAATTCTTTCCCGCCGGTTTATTACATGGCATACTCCGCAAAAATGACTGTAACAACATCACACCTATCTCACGTTGATCAAAGAAAGCACTGTAACGAACATATACTAAGTATATATTATCATTCTGTGAGATAGCTGTAAGTCTGCCTCTAATATTCTCGTAAATAAACGACGGAGAAAAATCCAAAATTTGCACTTTAAAAAGAATCATTACCCCAAGAAGCATAAGACGGGAGCAGGATAGACATCCACTTTATTTGAAATAAATTTGAGCTGGTGGAGAGCTACACATAACTATCCACACTCGACTTACCTTCTAGCATCCTAAGAAGACACAATCTCAGTCAGTCGTTTGTATACCAGTGCCAGTTGCAGTGTCTTGCGTTTTTTCTGCCGCCTCAGTGTCTGCCTTTGCCGCCTTGTAGAAAACAGCTAAGACAACACAAGCAGATTTTTTCCTAGTAAGAGTGGACATACGGTGTGCAGCCAGTCAGAGCTTACCCATTAGAGCACTTTGGAGGACGTTTTTCCAAGAAATTCGATAAATGTTTTGCATGTATGGTACATCGTCACAACATGACATCGCTAAAACATTACGATCATATATATAATGTTTTAGCGATATATATGAATACCCTCTCTCTAGATACCGAGAATATTTCCAGTAATTACATATTATGCATGCTCTGCATACCAGCAAAGTTTTCCTGATTCCTCTATTACTGTTCACAATTTTGTCAATTTCTCCCTCTGCATTCCTAAGATGCGCATATAAGCAATTACTTACTTATCCCTGCCTCTGCAGTATTAATGTGTAACATCACTGTAAAGATTACTCAGAGGCATTCATCCAACTTAAAGTCCTGAATATCATGATTTAACTAGAATTCTCTTTCTTGCATGTTTCTTGTGTGTCATTTAAGGTGTTAAAGGAATGACCAAAAAAGCTTTGTATTACAAAGAAAATTATATTCTGTAGACTAGCAAAACCCAGTGAGAAGGTGGAGCCAATGCCAGTCATAGTTCCCAGTCGGTCATAGCAAGTAAACATGTCTCCTATACTTGGGTCAATCGGCTACATAGCAAGGCTCTGACCCCAGTAAGGTGGCTGACAAATAAAAAAAATCTCTTGAACTACAGTAATTCCACAGGTTTAAAAGCTCGTCAAAATCCTAAAGAGAGACCATGTATTAACTCTAAAGTCCTGAATTTTCCAGTTGTGAGTGTGTATGCAACTGAAGAATAAATTTGAAGTGAAAGTGTGTAAATTGCATGATTTTCAGTTAGTGATGTTTATTTAAGTGTAAAATGATACAGAATCATCTTTTTCATAAATATTTAGTTCTAGTTTTTTTTAATTTTCTACATTTTTGTATTAATAACTCACTAACAGAATATGCATTCATGTTTCAAGATTCAGCACAACAAATTTTAAGTGAATAATTACTTGTATTATGTTATGTGTTATGCACTGATAAATTTGAGAGCCATTCTGGAAGTACAAAAGTAAAATATTAAGAAAAAAATGAAGATAATATTACATGAAAGAAAATACTTTGTAAATCTACTTTGTACCAGAACTATGTAAAGCACAAAAGAAAACATATAAATTAATTGGTCACAAATGTATATAAAGAATTACTAATATTAAATGTACAGTATATACAATGACATATTTTGTTCAGAAATAAAATCAGAAGATGACCGTTTTCGCTTGACTTGACTTTTATACACATACTCGGGACCATCCCTTATGACAGTCTAGCAGTAATCTGCTAAAATAGTAGGGCTCCAGTTTACGGCATACCTCTTCTCAAATGTGGAAATATCTTCATGAAATCGCTCCCCATGTTCATCACTTACTGCACCACAATCTTTGGGGAAGATGTCAAGATGACTATGTAAGAAATGCATTTTCAATGATACGTTGCAACCAAGTTTTTCATAAGAGGACAGCATGTTATCTACAATCTCCTTGTAATTTATTGCTTGTTTGTCCCCTAAGAACTGTAAACAGACTGTCTTAAAACAGTCCCATGAATGCTCCTCATCACCTTGTATGATTCCATCAAAACTATTGTCTCCAAAAAGCTCTCAAATCTGTGGGCCTACAAAGATGCCCTCCTCTACTTTGGCATCACTTTGTTCATTCCCTTAACAAAGTTTTTCGTGAGACCCAACTTGATATGCAAGGGTGGGAGCAGAATCTTTTTAGGGTGTACTAGAGGTTCACTCTTCATGTTCTTTACACCTTGTTGAAGAGATTTTCTGGTGGGCTATTCATGTTTACCATAATGAAATCCATGATCTCGGCTATTCCATTCACTGAGATAGCAGCAATATTTAGTATACCCTAACTGAGTACCTATATTTTTCTCAATCCAGGACGATTCTTTAATAAAAATTTCGTTCAGCAATTTGTCCACTTGTGTTGTAATAAAGACATTGGTATAGAAGAACATCTTTCAGAAATCAAGGCCAAGAAATGTTTATAAACTATGCTCTGTCTGCCTATAGTTTTAATTACATACTTATAGATTAGGAGAAGATTGTAAACAAAAATAAGATATGTATTATACATAAGTCCTTTATTTTAGATGGGGAAACATTTTTTTCTGAATTCAGAGTCTGCTTCCACTTTTTTACCTTGCTAACAACTAGGTATTTTCTTGTAACTACTGTTTTCCTGTGATAGTATATAAGAAAACTACTGGGATCTTCTTCCCCTATGTATGCCTAATACTTTACACTCAGTGACTGTTTTGTGCAGAAATAGTAGGAACCCACCAATTTCATAGTTATGGCATGATTTCACGAAATAATGAAGAAACAGTACACTGTGGACTATTGCACACTTGTGATGTGATGATTTTAACAAAGACTCATTACTGGAAATATTCTTGAGAGTTAGAGAGAGATGTAACAATAGAATATTAGAATGGCGAATATGACATGTATTCTGGCTAGTTGAAGCTTATTGAGGCTGGGCCTGCATTCTACAGCGTGGGCTGTTTCTAGTGATTGATGTGGCTGTGCCGGCTACTTCCTGCTGGCCACTATTTACCATACATGGGCGAAATTTTGGCGGTTGGTGCCTAGTGTTACACAGACAGAGGGCATTCCCCTTCTCAAGCGTTCACCTCCAGTGTGTGTGAATGTGTGTGGGAAGCAACAGTCATTGCTTGTACCACATACATGTGCTGGTGTGTGACAAAGACAGAGGCATTTCTCTCTCTTTTTCTCTCTCACTCTTCTAGTGTGGAATGCTTTTGTTCATTGCTGGTGGCCAAGGTGTATGATGTCTGGCATCCTGGTTTCAGCCATGGGGAGTTTGCATTTGGCAGCAGTTCCCTGGGCCTGACAAGCAATGGAGGCAGTGGGTACTGAGATGATTATCTGGATGTTTCTTGGATTTTTTCATTAGTTTTAAATGTAATGCATATCTCTAACATTCCAATCCTATGCGTTTGGTGGGTTTTGATAGTTGTTTGAAGCGTAAATTTATCAATTCACACACACACACACACACACACACACACACACACACACATACATACATACATATATATATATACTTGGATTTGTCTGTCATTATTTGCAAGTCTTCTCTAATCCTTTAGTGTCATAATACTCTAAGGCAGTGTGTTAGTGACATTACACATTAATAATGCAGGGGATATTTGTTTAACATGGGATATGGGTATAATTGTTAGACTGTCATGCTGCATTAATTGTTTAGCGTATGATATGGTGTGTTTGTAAGTTGTAAGTAGCAATAGAGGGGTGGGTTTGTACACTGGAGTGCTTGCAGAAAGTGCATAGCAAGAGTGTTGTTGTCATTAAATAATATTTTGTGGAAATTGCTTAGCAAGAATACCTATGTAAGAGTATCACACTGTGCTAGTTTTTTTAACATCAGATATTGATGTATTTTTCAAATGTCACACAGTGCTAATTGTTAAACAATTAAATTACTTATTTACAAATGTCTCAGAGTGGAAACTTGGGTAACAATCGAAAATCGGTCAAAAATTCGTACATATCAATGGGAAGTGTTTGTATGTTGGAGTGCTTATAGAAAATAGTATGACATCATTATTGTATAGTAATTCTGCAGAGCTCCAGTTGCACACTGTAGTGTCAAAGTATTGTATGTCATATGTTATATTAATATTTCCTGCCATTTTGCACAATTGCCATGATGTCATTATATTACAGCATTTCAGCCATGCTGATGTCACAACACTGTGGTGTCAAAGAGTTTTACTTCGTAAATTATGCTAACATTTACCGCCAGTTTTAAGTAGGTTAACTCAGCTGCTGATGATGCTTTCACTACAGTGCATAGGGGACAAATGATGTGGCTCCTAGAATTGGAATAGTAATGAACAGAGGGAGAGGGACTTATTTAAATCTTCCTATTGGTCTAAAGAGAGGGGGGATAGTGGCCATCATTTTTCCTCTATTTTTATGTCACACAATTTCCAGTGGCCATGGACGTGATATCAGGTTACATCTTGACCTCAAATGTACCACACACATTTGCTTCAGAGGCGAGGACAGTAGTAGGGAGACGGAAGGGGGACAGATATCATTTACATTCTGACCTTGGAAGTACACGCAGCAGTTGTATGAGAGGTATTGGGAGAAGGGGTGAGCTCCCAGAAGTGTGGGCATGACTGTAAGATAAGATCTTTATTTGTGCTCTTTCTCGCATAGCCCTAATATTCACAGAACGACATAAACAGGTGTCATGAACTCTTCTGAAGGCTTAGCCATCACCAGAGCGATGAATTCTTAATTAAACTGACCTGGCGATATTATTCTTTGCACCATAACAACGTTCCCATTTGGGAACTAAGAGAATTTTGTAGTGATTTGCAACTTTCTCTATTGTTCCACCGAAAATTCTAATGTTCATAAGTTTAAAATTTTCTTTTGAAAGTTGCATGTCTCAGAAGCCCTCTTTTTGGTCTCTAATGTATTCCTTCCACAAGGGATGCTGCTTGAAGAAAATAGCATGAATGTTTCTAATCAGCTCCATTCCCAAACTAAGACATATCTGGAGGTTTCTCTAGTGCATTCTGTATCTTTTATTATCCACCATCTCTTATTATCCATCACCTTGGACAGGGAGCTGTTGCACAGAACTAGATAGTGAACTTTTCTTTCTTGGTGCAATAATTTACCAACAGCCGTATGTATTGTAGAAATTTATTTTATGAACTTCTTATATGCTACCAGTTTCGGCATTACATTGATGCCATCTTCAGGCCGCACACGTCATAGTCGTAAAATCGCAATACACGGAAGGAGCCATATAACTGGATCCGTGAATCAAATCGCTCCTAGTGGCCAGGTGACACAGACTGTTTCTAAAATACATACGGCTGTTGGTAAATTATTGCATCAAGAAATATGTGCCAGCCATTGTCCCACAGTCCATAATGGATCAACAAAGATAGTGAACTTACCATATCCTGATAATGTGCATGACACGTACAGCAATAAGCCATTATGTCATAAGGTCATCTGAAGACCAGTATCAGTTGCAAAGCGATTTAGAAAAGATTGCTGTATGGTGTGGCAGGTGGCAGTTGACGCTAAATAACGAAAAGTGTGAGGTGATCCACATGAGTTCCAAAAGAAATCCGTTGGAATTCGATTACTCGATAAATAGTACAATTCTCAAGGCTGTCAATTCAACTAAGTACCTGGGTGTTAAAATTACGAACAACTTCAGTTGGAAAGACCACATAGATAATATTGTGGGGAAGGCGAGCCAAAGGCGTTTCATTGGCAGGACACTTAGAAGATGCCACAAGTCCACTAAAGAGACAGCTTACACTACACTCGTTCGTCCTCTGTTAGAATATTGTTGCGCGGTGTGGGATCCTTAGCAGGTGTGATTGACGGAGGACATCGAAAGGGTGCAAAAAAGGGTAGCTCGTTTTGTGTTATCACGTAATAGGGGAGAGAGTGTGGCAGATATGATACGCGAATTGGGATGGAAGTCATTACAGCAAAGACGTTTTTCGTTGCGGCGAGAGCTATTTACGAAATTTCAGTCACCAACTTTCTCTTTCGAATGCGAAAATATTTTGTTGAGCCCAACCTACATAGGTAGGAATGATCATCAAAATAAAATAAGAAAAATCAGAGCTGGAACAGAAAGGTTTAGGTGTTCGTTTTTCCCGAGCGCTGTTCGGAATGGTAGAGAGATAGTATGATTGTGGTTCGATGAACCCTCTGCCAACCACTTAAATGTGGATTGCAGAGTAGTCATGTAGATGTAGATGTATGTACAACACATAACAGCTTATTGCTGTGTGTGTCATGCACATTATCAGTATACCGCGAGGTCACTTTCACGACATACCTTACTCCAGAATCCGCTGTCACATGTCAGAAATCACAAAATCGAAACCATCTAACTGACAGATTTTCTTTCATGGTATGCCCATACAAATTGTTTACATCCAGGGACAGGGTTCAACTCAAATTGTTTTATGCATTGAACTCTCCACCAATTCGTGGGATATTTGCCTCGATGTGCCTATTTCCGAATTCGAAAATTATCAGCATGTCGACACCAGTCGCAAGTTTGATATTAACACTTGTCGTTTTCAACACTGCATCCCACGAATGTCCTGGTTCAATGTAATAGAAGGCAGGATACAGAGTGTATGTTTCCATTCATACACTCCAGAATTTCTCGAAAATATCTGCAAGCAAGTGTACATACAAATTAGTATAAAACTTTGCTTGTTCCCCTAAACTGTAGATGTTGAATTTGTGATAAACATTCACCGCATGTCCATATTGCACATCCATTATGGCACTGCTTGTAAGGTTACTGGAAAGTGAGGGTATGATAGGCAGTGTGGTTTCTTGAATTCCTCCATCAAGTCCATATATTCACATGGGAAGACACCCTTCTTTGTCACTAACTGAAACTTAGCATTATTGGGGGTGTGCACCTTGAGTGACATGCATGTCCTACTGACATATATTTTCAGCAAGTTCCTGTGAGCATAAAACGGTAATAGGAAATGTGAAATTAGCATCATACACACTCAAATTGTGGAAGAAAGTGGGTATGTGTCGTAGCAGTTGGTAGTTCAAGTTGCATGCATATTATGTTGCAGCATAAAGTTTTCTTGTTAGAGGGCAACTGGTGGAGTGTCTGTTTCTTTTTTTAATGCTGTTCTTGTATAACTCGTCATTCTCACATAATCTGGTCATGGGAAAGTGGCGTGTTAAATCATATCAATCTCCCATGTAAGTTTCTCAAGAGATATGAAACAAAATTACTTAGATAAGCTTACAACCTGGTACTACACCAGATATGGTATGTGTCCTTCTACGAGGGTACTACACTGGGCAGTAGTACTGCTCTCACAGCGTGTCACAGAAGCCATGAGATACATAGAGCCAGTGGGGACATACTCCTGGTGGTCGTTATTCTAATAATTTTGAGAAACTTGTTTGATTCAGTGAGCATTTCCACACAGCCGCATAAAGAAGTCCAGGTGATGCTTTGCTAATTGTTCACCCTCAGTGAACACATTCAGCAATGTAGGACAAAAATCTCGTTTACAACACTCTTTAATCATTTGGAAGTTAAGTAGGAGTGACATGTTCTTGATCCATACATAGTGTTGTTTCTCCACTTTCTCACTCTGGCCATCTAGTTTGGGAAGGTAGAGTAGTCTGGTGACTTTACACTTAACATCTTTTTTCTGTACATACACTCCTGGAAATGGAAAAAAGAACACAGTGACACCGGTGTGTCAGACCCACCATACTTGCTCCGGACACTGCGAGAGGGCTGTACAAGCAATGATCACACGCACGGCACAGCGGACACACCAGGAACCGCGGTGTTGGCCGTCGAATGGCGCTAGCTGCGCAGCATTTGTGCACCGCCGCCGTCAGTGTCAGCCAGTTTGCCGTGGCATACGGAGCTCCATCGCAGTCTTTAACACTGGTAGCATGCCGCGACAGCGTGGACGTGAACCGTATGTGCAGTTGACGGACTTAGAGCGAGGGCGTATAGTGGGCATGCGGGATGTTGTCGCCAGTAGTCGGTGGAAGGTGCACGTGCCCGTCGACCTGGGACCGGACCGCAGCGACGCACGGATGCACGCCAAGACCGTAGGATCCTACGCAGTGCCGTAGGGGACCGCACCGCCACTTCCCAGCAAATTAGGGACACTGTTGCTCCTGGGGTATCGGCGAGGACCATTCGCAACCGTCTCCATGAAGCTGGGCTACGGTCCCGCACACCGTTAGGCCGTCTTCCGCTCACGCCCCAACATCGTGCAGCCCGCCTCCAGTGGTGTCGCGACAGGCGTGAATGGAGGGACGAATGGAGACGTGTCGTCTTCAGCGATGAGAGTCGCTTCTGCCTTGGTGCCAATGATGGTCGTATGCGTGTTTGGCGCCGTGCAGGTGAGCGCCACAATCAGGACTGCATACGACCGAGGCACACAGGGCCAACACCCGGCATCATGGTGTGGGGAGCGATCTCCTACACTGGCCGTACACCACTGGTGATCGTCGAGGGGACACTGAATAGTGCACGGTACATCCAAACCGTCATCGAACCCATCGTTCTACCATTCCTAGACCGGCAAGGGAACATGCTGTTCCAACAGGACAATGCACGTCCGCATGTATCCCGTGCCACCCAACGTGCTCTAGAAGGTGTAAGTCAACTACCCTGGCCAGCAAGATCTCCGGATCTGTCCCCCATTGAGCATGTTTGGGACTGGATGAAGTGTCGTCTCACGCGGTCTGCACGTCCAGCACGAACGCTGGTCCAACTGAGGCGCCAGGTGGAAATGGCATGGCAAGCCGTTCCACAGGACTACATCCAGCATCTCTACGATCGTCTCCATGGGAGAATAGCAGCCTGCATTGCTGCGAAAGGTGGATATACACTGTACTAGTGCCAACATTGTGCATGCTCTGTTGCCTGTGTCTATGTGCCTGTGGTTCTGTCAGTGTGATCATGTGATGTATCTGACCCCAGGAATGTGTCAATAAAGTTTCCCCTTCCTGGGACAATGAATTCACGGTGTTCTTATTTCAATTTCCAGGAGTGTATGTATCGTGCTCTTTTGAATTGCTTTCTTCTTCCTCTAGGCCATAAACATGAACTGATATACAGAGATTCTGTCTTACAAATTTAGGTACATACTGAAGTTAAATGAGGAAGTCAGTGTCATCAGATTTACAAAGTTTACAAATATCATCCATGTTGTATGTAATTAAATGCTCAGGATGATTCCTACAATTTCTCTTGAAAGCCAGGATTGAACAAGCAAAGAAAAATTCGGTTTCTTGTCCTCTGGAACCAAAAAATATGTACCTTTCATAAAATGGCTCAAAAACGCCTGATTGAAAGTCCAGTTAAAGTATATGTCCGAGTGCTCTGGCAGACTGGCTAACAGGGAGAGATCCCCAGCAGAGGGATAGAATTCTCGAAAGAATCTGTTCAGTGATGTCGATCATCCTAGTGGGCACTCGTTTGCAAGTAATCGACAAAAAAAATTCAGAATTTGATGTGATGCTCTATAGATTTAAAAATAGTAACACTTTACAGACTGGTTGAATAGTGTAATGGTGAAGATATTGATCTCACATACAAAATGGTGTTGCTTCGGATCTCTTCAGATGCATTGAAATGTTTTTATTTTTTAATCTTTATCAGAATGACTCTGCTCGCTATTTTTATTTACTTAACTGGCTTATATGGAATTTCTTTTATTTTTATTCCTGTGTCACCACATTTTAATCAATGTCTTGAATTCTTCAGTCAATTTTATTTTTTCTTCCTATCATTCTCTTTGTGTGTGTGAACTTAATTATTTTAATTTGTCTATCATAATGTTTAAACATTTGAAAATGTCGATCTGTAGGTTAAAAAACAAAAGCTGAAATAATCTATATTGACTGTGCAATATTGTATAGACTGCACGTTTCGTTACAAGATGTACATCTTTTTGGATGGAAATCGCTATACGAACATTTCACAAATAAATTCTTATTACACTATGAACAAAACTAGCTAAATAATGATTTAAAGGGATTTAAGTAAAACGAAATTCAAGCAATATGAGAAATTGAAATAATGAATGCAGTAACATGGACAAAAATGTAATATGATGAAATGGAAGCAATTAAATGGAAGTTAATATATAAAACTAATGAAGATCGCATGAACAAGTATTTCAGGTGGAAAAAGACTGACAGGAAGAAAAAAGCAAAAGCTGAGCAATGCTGAAGTGCTGCATAGAGCTGGGGTAGAAAGAAAACTAATGGGGACAATTAAAAGAAGAAAGACATCATACCTGAGGCACATTATGAGAGGAAAGAAATATGAACTTCTGCAATTAATTATAGAAGGCAGAATAGAAGGAAAGCGCCCACCAGTTAGAAGGAAGTAATCATGGCCACTGAATATCAAGACATGGACTAGCATCAAAAACTTTGAAGAGCTGGTTCAAGAAGCAAGGGAACCCCACCTTTGAGCTGCCAAAACACTACAAGTGTATGGCACCAAGAAGAAGAAGAGAAAGAAAAATGAGATGAAATGATGTATTTCATATGATGACTAATATAACATGTTTAAACTAGTTAACTGAATAAAAGTAGTGATTAAAGTAATTTCGATAAAGATTAAAAAATAAAGAGAGTATGTGTGTGTACGTGGCAAAGTCTGCACAGGTGTCCTTTAGCATTGAGGTCAGTACCTTAAACACTATGCTACAGAAACAGTTTGTGAATTATTATTATTGTTAGTGCAGTACAGCATCACACGAAATTTTTCGTCAATTGCTTGCAGTTGCAGACGAGGGTCCACCATGGTGAATGGCTGCACTGTGTGACTCCTTGGACGTTAACTGATATCACTGTACAGATTGTGTCAAGAGATCGATTCCACTGCTGGGGACCTCTCCTTGTGAGTGCCCTGCAGAACTCGTTTTCCTGCATTTTGCAAAAGTGACCTAGTGTGACATATGAGGTGAAGTCATGGAACTACCTAGCAAATGAGGTACGCCATGATTTCACAGCATTTTCCCCTGATTATAGACAATGGTTCCCTCTTCAACACTTTTACCATTTTGTTTCATGGTGTTCAACAGTTCACAGCATACGAGTATAATTGCGCCATACTTAATGATGAGATACCACAGACTGTTAACGATTTTTTGAAGCTCCGTTTTTAAAATGGATAGGCATGTGTTAGGAAACAGATTGGGTCTCATTAACCAGCAGTAGAGATATCTATGAGAGTATACAAGATACTGTCGCCAAATCCATCCACAACCACTCAGTGGTGTAAAAGTAATGAGCGACTAACCTGAGACTAGCCTAAAGTAGTAGGATAGGCAAGGAAACTGCTGCTAGCAAGTTTGTAACTATAAATAGCCAGCTATTGTAACATTGACAGCTGGACTGGGCGATGGCAAGTATGATGACGATGAACCACACTAAGAGGAGTGAAATGATTGAAGTTCAGGCCATGGTGTCGTTGTTGCAAGCCCACCTACAGACTGTATCAAATTTCCTGCAGGAAAAAATAATAAGGCAAATAATTATCTTGTGTGAAGATTTCAAAAGAAGAATCAAATGCCAGCATCAATAATTTGTGATACTTACATAGAAATGCATCAGCATCCATATTGTTCAACAAAGATTTCTTCCACTCATCATCAGTTGGTATGGTGGGTCTTAACATTTCATCAAATTCATTGTGGGGAACTATGTCCTCCTTCGCTATATCGTTATGCAAAATCCGTAGAAACAAGGAAAACATACCACAACCGATGTATGCAAGTGTAATTTGTTATTACTGTGGAAAAAATATGAATATTCGATCGCCTTAAACAACAGTCCATACCTGTTAAGTCATGCTGGAGAATGAGATCATAGCCTGAGATGGATTAAACATTTCATTCTGCTCAATTTCTGTGACTGTGGCATCTACCCATCTTTCGTAGTGATATCATTATCAAGTATGTCTAGTGTCACAAGATAAATATCTCATAGGCAATGTATGCAAGCGTAAATTATTATTTAAAACTGCCAATTACTACCATTTAAGATATTCGGTTATCAATACGTGGACACCAGCTCTGCAAGCTTATAGAGGAGAATGGGGTCATGGCTTGAGATGGGTAAATCTCGGATATTGGAAATCGTTATCCGTAGCACCTAGAAACAAAATGAAAACATCTCAAAAGAAGTGCATGCAAGTGTAAATAACTGTGGAGATGTGGATCACTACAACTCACCTATTTCATCACATATAATTGGAGTACATCCTTGGGAGATCAGTGCTGAAAATGATGTCATAACCTGAGATGAGACAGTGGGTGTGTCTATAAAACACACACACACACACACACACACACACACACACAGAGAGAGAGAGAGAGAGAGAGAGAGAGAGAGAGAGAGAGGTTTCTAGCATTTGTAAACTTAGAGAAAGCTTTTGACAGTGTTGACTGGAATACTCTCTTTCAAATTCTGAAGGCGGCAGGGGTAAAATACAGGGAGCGAAAGGCTATTTACAATTTGTACAGAAACCAGATGTCAGTTACAAGAGTCGAGGGACATGAAAGGGAAGCAGTGGTTGGGAAGGGAGTGAGAAAGGGTTGTAGCCTATCCCCGATGTTATTCAATCTGTATATTGAGCACGCAGTGCAGGAAACAAAAGAAAACTTTAAGGTTCGCCGATGACATTGTAATTCTGTCAGAGACAGCAAAGGACTTGGAAGAGCAGTTGAACCCAATGGAGAGTGTCTTGAAAGGAACATATAAGACGAGCATCAACAAAATCAAAACGAGGATCATGGAATGTTGTCGAGTTAACTCGGGTGATGCAGAGAGAATTAGATTAGGAAATGAGACACTTAAAGTAGTAAAGGAGTTTTGCTATTTGGTGAGCAAAATAACTGAAGATGGTCGAAGTAGAGAGGATATAAAATGTAGACTGCCAATGGCAAGGAAAGTGTTCCTGAAGAAGAGAAATTTGTTAACATCGAGTATAGATTTAAATGTCAGGAAGTCGTTTTTGAAAGTATTTGTATGGAGTGTAGCCATGTATGGAAGTGCAACATGGATGATAAATAGTTCGGACAAGAAGAGAATAGAAGCTTTCGAAATGTTGTGCTATAGGAGAATGGGTAGGTCACCTAACTAATGAGGAGGTATTGAATAGATTGGGGAGAAGAGGAGTTAGTGGCACAACTTGACTAGAAGAAGGGATCGGTTGGCAGGACATGTTCTGAGGCATTAAGGGATCACCAGTCTAGTATTGGAGGGCAGCGTGGAGGTTAAAAATCGTAGAGGGAGACCAAGAGATGAATACACTAAGCAGATTCAGAAGGATGTAGGCTGCAGTACATACTGGGAGATGAAGCAGCTTGCACAGGATAGAGTAGCATGGAGAGCTGCTTCAAACCAGTCTCAGGACTGAAGACCACAAGAACAAAGATGTGCTGCAGGTGTGCCAGCCTCTACTGGGAGAGGCAGTGTCCCCTGTTCCAGGCGCCAGACTCATGCACCCTGTGGACTGTGAGCAGTGAATACATTCTGGGAGCGCACAGTCAGTGGACTAGACTTCACCATAGTAATAGTACGCTCATCCATATCCATTTTCACAACATCGTTGCAAAATTCTACAGGGGACAGAAATCATTACTTTGAATAAGTGTTGTAAAAGAGATTATTCACACACACACACACACACACACACACACACACACACACACACACACACACAGATATATAAAGATGTGTACTTCTTCATTAGTTAATGGTGCTGGTTCAGTCTTCTCAAACCAGCCAGCTCCTTTTGAGAACCTATTTTCAGAGGACCCAAGATGTCATTACCTATCAATGATAATGTATGCTGCAGTCTGAAACATCAAAGACAATCGTCAGATTGTGACTATACAATGAGCAAGAACAGGCATTCCCATACACACAAAGTGTTTTCAATACATTGCTCATCAACATTGAAGTGAGTGCCTTGCATCCTTCATCAACAGATCTACCACACAGGTTATTTGTAACTGTTACCTTCGATAGTTAGAATAAGACTGAAGTTGACTAAAGCTGCACAACACATCTTATACATAGCTGAGTGACAGTGGAAGCCAGGTGCAGTAGATATAGTCTCTGAGTGCTGGTGAGAGTCAAATCTGACATATGGGGTAACTTCCCACCAATCTGTTCAACCAATAGGGAAATATGACACTGACACAACCGTTTTACTAACTGGAGCATACTTGGAATAGTATTATATAGCCTATACTATGCATAGAAGTTTACCAGAGGCCATAAATTTCATGGTGTATCCCTCTTGCGCTCTAAGGCACTGATAGTGCACAGGAAGTTTAGCAGATGCTATAAAATCCGAGTATGTATTATCAAGCTTGTCTATAAGACAAGAAATTGCGTGGAAGTTGTGTTGGAGAACCGAAAACTGGAGGAGTCAGCTTTATACAGCATTTAGACTGTGTTGGGAGTTTACATGTGGAGACTTGGAAAAACTGTTGAAGTTAAGGGCAGTATATATGAATACGAGTATGTGATTACGCTGCATTTTAGGACTGCGACGATGCATTGTGAGATTTATGAGTTTACTTAGGAGAAGAAGAACTTTTTAGCCAAGATGGTTATAAAAAGCTTTATTGTAGTCAGTTGGTCTCATGCATTGGCTATTGACAGTTATTCTTGTGGAGCCATAGTAGGTTTGACATGTTATGTTATGGGAATGTTAATTTTGATGTGCCAAAGCATTGCTCATTTCATGTTTTATGTACCTGGAAATTCATTGGGAGATTTTGTGTGCAGCTGTCACAAAATGTTTGTAATAACCTTTTTGAAGATCTGAAGATTGTAACTTTGTTTTATCAAAGTCAGATATCAATGATAAAGTTTTTTTATAGCAATATCGGCTAAGAAAGTGTTCTTGTCATAAGTAATAGCTACAGATCGCCCCTTCGAGCTCAACATGAGTAAACTAATATTTTGTGAGTTTGTAGCTGTAGTGGTAGGGGACTCCATGGACCATCTATCTATTTATGCTGCTTTGGAAGCACTTTTAACTCTGTGGAGGCCATTGGTAGATGGCCACTTGGTTTCTTTCCGACTTTTCAAATGCCGCAGTAGTGAGAAGATATGCTTTACAGTGAGATTTTTGTAAATGATGCAACACCCATGCTACTGCTGTCAACCAATATGTGTTGCTAATCAAGTGAGGACTGTGAAGGAGCTGATGTGCACTACAAGATACTGTGTAAATATGCAGCTGGGTGGGTGGCATTGTAAGATACACATGCTGTGCCAGGTATGGAGAGTCTAGTCTCTCTCTTATTTTCAAGCGCTTTCAGTGGCTGGTATCTGTGTATGAGAAGTGATGCCTGCCCAGCAGGCATCCTCTAAAGCACACCACAGTGCGTTTTCCGCATTTAATAAACACAACTGTCACACTACTACACATGCCAGTAAGTACAGAGCAAGCTATTTTAACTATCTGACACCGTGAGAACATGTTCCTTATTGAACAAGTCATAATATGTCAGTAAGTGCAAGTTTAAAGTATTTTAATATGCTGACACTGTAAGTATGAGTTCCTTAAGTTTTTGTAAAACGTTATAATTGTGCATTAGAACTGTGCTGTTAGAGACATGCTGTACTATATATCTACCAGTGTTTGACCAACATACAGTGTATGAATGATAGGTCTATCTCATAATGATGGCTACCTTACCTGATGAGTGAAAGAATGGTGGGGAAGGGGGGCAGTACACCACAACTATTTTAGAGTGGCGGAGGAGCCAATGTCTTAGTAATTCAACCCTCTCAATTGGACTACAAGATGAGGTGAGGGTACTTGGCCATCTTCGATCATAAATTACAGCTGTTATGATTAGAATAAAATCAACATAACTTAAGTGCATATGCATACAGTTAAATTAGGGTCATAAATTACACTTGCACAGATATAGCTTAAGAGCACAAATGAGCAGTTTGTTTACATAAAGACGCAAGTCCAAGAGGCTGGTTTGTTTAGAAAAGGAGAATAATGGCACTATTGTCCTCATACTGTTGCAGCTTCACTACATACGCCTTCTCTTTGTTCGCTCAAAGCTTCAAGTATCACTATCTCGTCCTAGTCACCAGATATAGTGTAGCAGACGATGCTCATACACTACAAGAGATGGTTGCTGCCTCTAGGGACAGAGAGTTTTACAAGAACCTCTGTTGCAAAAATGTTTCAATCACAACAAGACCTATTTGTAACACAAAGATGTTTCCAGTGGTTGCATGTACATAAGTAAACGAGTAAATCGTAGGAAGTCCTGGTGATACTGTCACTGAATGAGTACAAACCTTTTGAACCCCTCCCCCTCCCCGTTTGCTGTGTTCGTTAAATGCGGGGCCATCAGTCTTACGCCGCCCGCCATGGAGGTCAGAGCCTGTAGCATTTGGTTCGCCTGCTGTGGAGCCAATTCGGAAATAGCAAGAAATTTAATACAGATCTAACTCAGTTCTGATTGTGGAAGGCAATCAATATCATTCCTACTGGCACAGGTTTCCAATTAATTAATATACTAAGGAAACTGGACAAGGGATGAACCTCTAAATAATACAGATTAAAGTTTAACAGTGAGGTATATTCTCCTACTATTTCCAAACATTGTCGAGAACCCCCTTCATGAACAAGATAAATTACCACTGTAGAGAGACAGTGATCAATGAATGTGGGAATCAACAAACATTATTATCAAAGTAACTTAATTCTGGAATTTTAAAGCGCTGGAAGCTGAATTCATTGGAGGAGAGCCCTAAAACATTAGAGCGAGAACTGAAACTGTGAGGTAGTGTTCTATGAGACGATCGAGTATGGTAGCAATGAATACTTACCACATGATGGACGGCGACGCTTTGTCTCACTCGCCAATGTCAAAAGGTGGCGCCTGTATACTATCTGCATTTCTATCTTTGCTCAAGGCAATGAGCAGAAGAGGTCCAACCTGACTGACGGCGTCAAGTGGTGAGAGAATATCGTGTGCTAGTCAGAGTCATCTTGCTGCAACCGTTGGTCCAAAGAGACACTAGCAGACTAGGGCAGTGGTGGCTGCAGTCTGCGGTTTATGACTTTGGAAAGGGCACACACCTTTAAAATAGGACCATTACCAACTGCAGGGTGTTACTCTCTCTCTTCTCTCTGAAATTTTATCAGAAGCAAAATTACAATTAGTGTTTGGGAACTTCGAAGTAAAATGTGTAACATTGTATCAGGTGAGTCAGTCATTAAATCACCAGCGAGTCAGTCATTAAAATGGGACTGAAGCCTGCCATGATAAGTAGTGATTTGTAATTGCATGTTGTCTCTGTTGGGCCAGGCGAAAATACACTCACTGGTACCATGGTGGGTTCTTTGGTTTGCTCGAGGAGGAGACCAAGTGGATACTATAATACACATTAATATAACACAGATAAGAGGAATTGCTTAACTTCATACGATTAATTTTTACAGCTATCTCTGAATATTAACATACTATTTGATACCAGACAAAATACCGATCTCTTCTTCACTTGAAGTGTAGTTGATATAAATTCACTTGTAGTACTGCCTAAGACACTGATTGATCTGCTGGCCTACAAAAGACGCTGCTGTCGTCTTAGTCGATGATCGTGGAGTGGGACTGAGCAGTTCTATCCTCAGTTGTAAGTAGACAGGCGGTTGCGGTGGCGATCTTGGCCGTGGCTACTCCGGTGTCAATTACTTGTTGATGCATCTTGCAGTGACTATCGCTTCTTGTGTTTGGGTTCGAGGTACTAATTTTTCTTTGGCACCTCGTTCTTCGGACGACACCACCGTTTCTTCCGTTTTTTAGTAAGCACTTTCAAATGCAAACGTGCCCGTCAGGACACCTGATGGACCCTGAGAGGGTTTCAGTGTTACAGTCTTCCATACACTTTATTGCAGATCTATCTGACGTTCAAACAGAAGACAACAAATAGAAACCAGGAATATGAAATGCCGCATTTAAATATGTATTAACCACTGTACCAAAATTCTGACAGCCACAAGGGCTGACAGATGAGAGATATCAATGTTAGCATCCTAGGTACTGAAAAACGTTTAATATTGCTTAAAGCGAGCAAGACACAAGGTCTAGACAGAATTCGTTGGATATAGCACTGGATACGATGTGGAATTAGTTCTCTGACTCAGTTCGTTTCCTAGCTTTACATGCTACGCTGTGCATCTCCTCGGTCCCACACACAGCATGGAATTTCGGGGACTTAACCTGTGGTCACCTCCTTCACACACTTTGTGCTTATTTAGTGGCTATGGGTGAGAGGATCAGATGCAGCTCGTGGAGAGAGAATTGAGATATTAATTTATTCTACATCTAATATCAAATATTAAATGTAATAGCTAACTTTGTTTGCAGTAGCTGTAGTGTCCATAGTTTTGAATGTTGAAGTGTACACAGATGCAAAGGTTTACAATTCAGTAAGTCTTCAGTACAATGACTATTCAATAGATGATGAGCCCTGACCACTATGAAAGTCTGTAATGTTATGAAATTGCAGACTCACAAAATGGAACTTTTCGCGTCCATGTTTGAACTGAAGTACACCCACTGCTGGAGCTCCGGAGAGGGGATGCTTGCATATCATTGGCTACGACGTAATCGTTCGTGGCAGTGACCATGTGCTGCGGTGGCGGCTGTAGGAAACGCAGCGGTGTGACTGGTGAAGTGCGACCGAGCAGATGGCGGCCAATAACACACAACCCAGCTTCCAGTAATCTGTTCCCAACAGTTGGTGGTGACACTCTGCCTCTAATCTCTGTACAGATTTCAGTTCGTTTATTCATCAGAGCCAGAGACTATGATATGCTCGTGTTGTCAGTCTGGAAGAATACCTGCCTGCTCTTAGTGCCCTAGACCATCTCATCACTGTCTGTTCTGCAGTAACTGCACCACAGGGAACTGTCAATGCGAGTTGTCGGCATAATGCTCAAATCCTGTTACAACACTGTGTTGCAATGTGCTGTTGAAATGTTCCAGTAACATCAGACACACCCAATAACCATCTTGTTTCCAAACTTTTTTCCACATGTAGATATCGCGTTTTTCTCTACTGAGAATGCTGAAAGTAAGCTAGCATAACGATGCATAGTGGAGTTATGCAAATTTGTCACAAACTATTATTCATACAGCTATTGACAGGCAATGCAAAATTGTAAACTTTGAGTGGATGAATGTATAATGCTGCAGCTCAAATTCACTGCCCAGCTGGCATGGATAGCAAACTGTGGGCATGCCGATATCAGGGCATAAAGTCTTTGTGATTTTCATACTATGTACTCAGTTGGAACAGTAACTATGCCTCAAGGCAGGTATGAGAATAGTACATCTAAGTTCTAGCTCAAAAAGCATTCCAGAGTCAAATTTCCAGGATGCCAACCAAGATCTCAATTTACCACTTCCCCCAACCAAAAAAATCTCATCTCCCCATTACGAAAAAATAAATTCTAAAAAATACAATGCAAAAAATGAGAAACAAAGCTGAGATATTAAAAAAACTTAGAGAATTATAGCAAAGGAAATCTTAATTTTAATAACAGAAAAAATCTAAATTTTATAAAATATCAGTCCTATATAGAAAAACCAAACTTTGATTTCTTTTTTAAAAAATTGAAACTAATAAACTTTGTTCTTTATATATAAGAACCGAAAAGTCGTATTTCTCCAAATCGAAAAAACCAAATTCTCATTTTCTCATTAAAAACATTCGAATCTAATGTATTTTATTCTTTATAAATAAGAAACTCTAGATATAAAATTTCAAATGTACATTAGAACAGTAAACATTTTAATAAAAATAAAATAACAAATTTCCATGTCTGTAAATACGATGGAAAAATGACTAAAAAAGCTCAGCTCTTTAAGAGCTCACAAAATTATTCTAAAGAAAAGTACAGACTGAGTTTATAACATTTAGGAATTTATTGTAAAGAAAATACTTACTCAAGTGTAACTAGTGAAGATCTGTGGGAATTTATTGATTATTTTAATAGGCAAGAAATGAATAAAGAATAAAGAAGACAGAACTAAAATCAAAAACTTTAAAAGAACTTCGATCAGTTACTAAAACAAAAAACGAATACTTATAAACTTTGGAAAAGTCAATTAATTGAGGTTATTATAGATCCTCTTGACAATATTAATAACAATGATAAAGATACTGAATTGAATAATGAAAATTTAAAATTGCCTTGTCGAATTTGTAAAGTGAAAAACTGAAAAAATTATTCTAGGTTTAGAATAGTTCAGTTAATTGATCTTATCAAAGGGATTGAATTTAAAATTATTGAAGATAATGATTCGAGAAAAAAACTTTTAAAGAACTTTATCAAATCTCTACAACAAAAAATTAAAAAATATTCAATATTAATAAACAACAGATAATCGATCTTATCATTAGAACTAAGAAAAAATTAATAATAATGATAAGGAAAATTATTTACAAAAACTTCTAGTGGATGAATATCAAGAAATTAAACAAAAAAGCTAAAAGAAAAATTTACTAAGTTTCAATTTTCTAGATGATAAAGATTTATTCGAACAACTAAACGAATTTATAGAAAGGCTTCTGCTTTTCCATGAAGAATAATAACATATGGAATTAATAATATTGTGGAAGCACAATTAATTAATAATACTGTCGAATCATAATTAATTAATAATATTGTAGAATCATAATTAATTAATAATATTGTGGAACTATAAGCATTTTTTAATCAAATTAAAGAAGAAGTAATCCTATATTAAGCAATATTACAAGTCAAAGAAGAGGAATTAATTTAATATGAAATTTTACTATAATTTAAAAAGACAAGACGAAATACAAGAATTTAATTTTAAGTTTTACTAGTACAACAGTGCTAGATGATGATTATCAAAAGTCAACAAATAAACTATTCACTGAAATGGAGGGAATGCTAAGGAAAATTTCTGTTTGGCCTTTTTTTATATAGATAATTTCGAATAAAATGATAATAGATGTAACGTAATTTTTGTTTCATCTTATATCGAAGAACCAAAAGTAATTACTGATAAAAAAGCTGAAATTCACATAAAATTAACGATCAAAATTGTTTTCTTTATTCAATAAAATCTGCATTACATCCAGTAGCAAAAATTCAGACAAAACGAATAAATATAAAAATATTGGATTGCAATTAGATGAAGTTTTTGAAAAAGGGAAAATTAATTTTCCTGTTTAGTTATTAGGTATTCCATAATTTTTAAAGAAACCGAATACTTAAATATATGTTCATTCAGATGAAGTACTGAAGAAGATAAACTTATATATCCTCTTTACAATACACAAAATAAACAAGAAAAAACGTGTTAATCTTCTTTTAATTCGAAATGAATATAATTCACATTTTTGTTGGATGAAAGATTTATGTAGATCAATTAGTAAAGAAATGAGCAAACACAATGGCAAAGATATCTTTGTGAATGATTTTTAAGATATTGTTATTCTCAAGAAAAATTAGACATTCCTGAAATCGATTGCAAAGAACAGGAAGAATTAAAGAATGACATGTCTTTCAAAGACAAAAAATTGAATTTAAAAATTATAATAATTGTTCAAATATTCCTTTTGTCATTTATGCAGATCTCGAATGTCTGTTAATAATATTCAAGCTCGTCAACGAAATCCTGAAAAATCTTGTATTAACAAATATGAAAAAAATTTTATTAGTTTTATTCAGTTATTATGTTAAATATTCGAATAGTGATTATAACAGTCCAGTTGCTTATACAGCTAAAGATGTACCGCAAACATTCATTGAAATGCTAAAAGAAGAATCAAGAGAAATTGCTAGAATATATAATCGAAATGTTCCAATGAAATGAACTAAATAAGATGTAACCAATTTTAAAAATTCATAACTTTGTCACATTTGTGAAAAAGAATTTGAATTTGCAGAAAAGAAAATAAGAAATTATTGCCATTAACTGGAAAATACTAGGGAGCTGTGCATAAGGATTGTAGTCTTAATTATAAAAACGCTAAATTTATTCCAGTTTATATTCATAATTTAACAAATTACGATGTTCACCAGTATATTAAATAATTAGCAACTGATCATAAAGATATTGCTGCAACTCCAAATAATGAACAAAAAATATTTTTGTAGTAAATGTGTTTAAGGTGGATTAAGTTTATTATCTTTGGCTACATTTAAATTTATAGCATCAAGTATTGATAAAGTACTTTCTAATGTTACAAAAAAAAATTTAGAGAAACAGCAAAATATTTTGAAGGTGAACAATTAGATGTAATAATTATAAAATGTGCTTATCTTTACGAATATAACGATTCTGATGCAACATTACTACAAACAAAATTACCTAAACAGAATGTTTTAATTCAAAACTTAGTGAAGATAATTTTTCTAATGAAGATTATGTGCAAAACTAGTCTGGAAAAAAATGAATGTTAAAAATGGAGATTAATATACAAAATTATATAATAAATCAGTTGTTTTAATAATATTTTCCAAAATTTTAGAAATTTATGTTATCATGTAAGCTCAATCCATCTTGGTATTTTACCGTTCTGGGGTTAGCTTGGACTTCAATGCTAAATATGGAAAAAGTTGAATCAGATTTATTGCATGATTACAACAGGATTTTATTTCTTGAGATAGGAATTCGTGGTCGAATGTCTCAAAGTATTAAAAGATATACACAAGCAAGCAACAAATATATGAAAAATTCTAATAAAAATCCATCAAATTATCTAGAATGTTTATATGTGAATAATTTATACAGCTATCCAATGACGCAGCAAATTTCGACACAGAAATTTCTAGTGAATAGATGGAAAAGAAATTAATGCTGAAAAAATACTAAAAATTCCATATGATTATAAATATGTTTATATTTTCGAAGTTGATTTAGAATATCCAAGGAAATTATATATATATATATATATATATATATATATATATATATATATATATATATATATATATATATCCCAAGAAGGAAGTAATTTTTTTCAATATTGAATAATGAAGCAATATATGATTTACATTATATAAATATTAAACAATATTTATATCTTGGCTATGTGGTTAGTAGAGCCTGTGTAGAGGGTACTGTGCGGTTTTTTATGTTATAGGGTCTAGAGTTTTATCATTTCAACAATGAGGCTCGTTGAAACCATTTATCGATTTTAATAAGGCAATAAGAAAAAAGGCACTAAAAATTTGAGAAAGATTTCTACAAGTTATTCAGCATTTGGTATATTTCAGTATTTGGGGAAACTATTGAAAATTTTAGAAAAACACCTAATATTAAAATCATAGCAAATAAAGCAAAATATACACAATATATATCAAAACTAAGTTATAAACAACTACAGTATTTTCAGAAAATCAAATAGCACTCCATATAATGAATATTAATATACTGTTCGATACACCATTTCACATTGTAATGAGTGTTCAACACCTTTCAAAAATAAAAATGTATGAATTTAATTATAATGTTATAAATCCAAAAATGGCAAAAATATTATTTTATGTTATATGGACACTGATTCTTTCATTTACGATATAGGAAATGAATATTTCTATAAAGATATGAAGTAAATGATAAACAATGTTGATACAAGTAATTATCCAACAGATATATATGGACTTCCACAAGTAAATTAGAAAGTTTTAAGAAAAATGAAAGCTGAAAATTGTAAAACCATTATGTGAGAATACATAAGTTTCAGAGAGAAAATGTATGCTTATAAAGTAGAACAAAAGAAAAAAATTGAATTACTTCTGATGATCATAAAAATTGTTTAGATGACAAAATAAAGCAACATGAAAAAATGAATTTGATTAGGTCATATAACCTGAATTATACACAGTCGAATGTAATAATATTTTTTTGATTCTGATGATGATAAACGTGTTTTACTACATGAAGGAATCAATACATTACCATATTGACATTAAAAATTAAACCGAAATAAAATAGAAGAATTTTAAGAGATTTCTTCAAAGAATTAAACATTTGTAAAGATTAAATAAAAAAGATTAAACTAAAATTTAATAAAAGATAGGAATTAATTAATTTTATATTTTTTTCTTGACAAGCTAATTTTAGATACCTTCGTAAATAACAACATACACATATTCCTCAAAAACATGCAACTTTTCCATAGTTACATTTTTTACCTCTTTGGTATTTTAAAGCTAATTTATCATCGTTTCAATGATCACAGTTATAAATACACTTAGAATAATTTTTAAATTCCTTGTCACATTTTTCACAAATATATGTTTAATATACCAATTATGAAGAAGTTCCATTTGTCTCTCTTTTTGACAGTCCTTACTACCTGATTTTGAAGTCAAATTATGTTTTGTTATTTTAATTTGTTTATGATTTTCTTATTCATCATTGCACAGTGGACAAATCATATTTTCAATTACCATTTATAAGGAAAAAATTAATCATGAAAAATTATAAGGAGTAACAATTTGTTACTCTTTCATCCTGAAACTGATTTTTGTAATGAACCTGGATTATATTCTTTAATTATGAAGTCCAAAAGGTTTTTAACAGAAATGTTTCAAGATTGGGTTTATGATGATGTCTTACCATCTATTAGAAAACATGATGAATATAAAGTGAAAGAGAAAATAAACAAGTTAGAAAATTTAGTAAAAGAAAAAAGTGAAGAAATAAATACATTATTACCACATGTTGTTGCTTAATTAAATGCTGAAAATTTAAGCCTGACTTTTGTAATTTGTGAATACATGGTTAATTATATAATTCAGACACAATTGAAAATGTTCAAAACCAGATGGATGTTATCAAAAATGGGCGTCCTAATTGTGAAGAATTTTTGAGAATGTAAATTTGTAGAACCTAATGAAAGAAAATGGATAAATTGATTGTTATAGAATTTATTTCATTTTTTAAATAATTATTCAGAAGGACAATTAATTGAAGATGTAAATTGACTATCAAAAATTTCTTTCAGTATGAAACTAATTTTTCAAGGTCTTATTTTCTAATTAAATTCCTTATGACATTCATATGTATTTTTATATAGATATACTTCGTATTATTATCAATAAATTCCATCAACCAAAGTTTAAAATTCTCAAATAAGTTTGATAAATAGTCGGATTTGTTAACCATTAATTGAATTTCAAAATAAACTCCAACTTCGGTAATGAAACAAGAAACATTATGAAAATTATATTCAACATCAAAGATATCTAGATGTTTAATAATATACTCCATGATTATATAATAAAATTTTATTACTGTTTTAAATTCTTAGTTTTGCTTTGTTTATCCAACTACTGAGTGAATTATCAGACCCTAATCAATTAACATAAACTCTATTACCTCTCTTATTTAACCTCGAGAGGGTAAACATCTGGAAAATTCGTTTCCAATAATTCTTGTTCAAAAAATTTCCTTTTCTTTATATACTATTTAAACGTTTCAATTTATATGTGATTGGATTGGAATAATTAACGTCTTCAATTTAGAAAAATGTTGACCAGTTAGTCGTATAAACTTTTTAAAAAAGTCTATTAAGTTTACTTATTCTAATCTCCAGTTGTGTGTTTCGGTTATCTAGGATATTTCTACTTGTAAACAGTTTTTGATAAGATTTGTTCAATTTCTTTATTTATGCCTTTTGGGCCATTTTTATAATAGAATGTATTGTGTTGTTATATTCATTAATTAATTTCGAAACTAAGTCAAGCCATTTATTATTTACTTGACAAGGAAATTTCTTCCCAATGTTTTCTTTCAACGTCTTATTAAGTCGTTCAGCAGTAGATGCTTATAATTCGTTAGGAGTTGAGTAATGATTAATAAAAAATTTTTCCTTAATTCTTGAAATTATTTATTATAAAATCCTTATCATTATCTGTTTGCAAATTTTTCGGCGCTCTAGCGATGAATATTTTTTCGATAGAATCGACTGTCTTTTTCACCTGTTGAATTTTTAACTGGAATAGCCCAAGCAAATTTTGAAAAATGACAGTAAATCGCCTTTAATTTTCCAGAATCCATTTTGACTAAATCAGCTTGCCACAAATAATCTGTTGCAAGAGAAATTACAGTTTTCTTTTAAAATTCCTTCTAGATTGTATATGTAATACATTAGCAATTTCATCACGAATATTTGAGCCTTCACCTGCAAGAATTTTTTCACGAATTTACGCTTCTTATTTTTAAAAAGTAGACAAAGAACTCCAATTCGTTGTTTTACATCTTCAGTTGTTAATCTGTGTACATGAAGTGTTTCAGTAAACTTATTGCACTTCAAACATTACATGTGATTATTGTTCTTCATATATATATAAAGAATGAAAAAACAATAAAATTATTTCACGAAGCACTGTTCTCGTGACATCAACTGGAACAGATTTAACAGATTTTTTAACTGTTAAAATATTTGATTTGAGAACTTTTTATTACCAGAACTTTAAGTTTTATTTATAACATCTGTCATCAACGCTTATCGAAATATTAAATTCATCAAATGTTACATACCTGTTTATGTTTTCACCAACAACAAAAACATATTTAAACTTCAAATCATATTTATTGAATTGTGTATTTTTTGGCCTCCTCCACACAAAATAGTAATTGAATAATTTGCTCATCACATAGTTCACAAAAGACTTTTCAGTTCCTTTATGTACGGCGTAAAAGCAATTGATGAAATAATCTTCAATTTCCTTTTTTGAAAATTAATTTTTTAATTTATATTTATTAATATTATTAATCAACTGAGTTGAAATACTTATATATTCAGATTTTGTAACAAGAATTGATAATTGATTCTGCAAATTATGTAGGTTAACTACATCTTTTTCATCCACTGGTAATTTACATTCACAATTCTTCTACTTTCAAATCCACTATAACCGTTATTTATTTTAAAAATAGCATTTAATACTTTATTGAACTTGTCTAATAAACCATTGATTAGTGTAGATATTGAAATTTGAAAATCGTTTAATTTCGATTTAAAATCTTTAGGTTCTAATTATGGAAAATCTTTTATATTTTCTAAATTATCTGTGAGTTTATTTCCAAAAATTTCCATTTATTGAATTTAAAATGTCATTAAACTGATAATTCATGCAAGATAGTTTTAAAACCAACAAACACAAATGATCACTAAATATGTTAACGAAAATTTTGTATCTCTAGATATTGTAGAATTTCCAAATGGTTAACTAATTGTTTAGGGATAATTCCTCCAATAGAATAAAAAAATTTTAACTCTTTCTTTTTGTAATAACAAATTCAATGAGTTCCTATGTGATAAGATGTACCTAAATTTACTATTCAATATTCTACATTTTTTGATTCATTAGGTAATTCATCAATCTTAAACTGCCACAGAAATGTTTAGTTTATAATTGTTTCACTAATTCTACAGTGTAAAATTTTGACAATGGATTATTAAATTTTTATGTTATTTTTTGAAGTTTTTGCTCCTTTTCCTATCTTTTCTATTTACAAATTTAGACTTTTTTGTTCTTCTAATTCTTTATCACCTTCTTCTTATTTAAAAATGCATTTGCAGTTGCTGCAGAACTAATAGCAAGCGAACCAATACTTGTTACATAAGGTGATGTGGCTAATAATAATAGAAGAAATCCACCATTCTGATTTGTTAGTCCAGAACTTCCTTTCCTTTTTGATAAATATTCAGTAATTTTTCACAACAGGAATAGTTAATGAAACTAGTTAATTTCCACCAACTTTACCTGAGTCTTTCTTTTTTGAATGTCGTTTAAAAATAGTTTAGTAATATTTAATTGATCATTGTTAAGTTTAATTGATTTTGGTTCAGTTTTGTCACCTGGAAGCAAAGTATAATCAACTGAAAAGTTGTTCATTTATAGACCCTATATTTTTTATGAAACCCTTCCATTTCAGCCTGCATCATCTGGCGCAGCTTCTAAACCGATCCCTAATTTTCATTCTCCTTATATAATTCCTCTAACTGCAGTTGCAGTTACTTCGTCTCCTAAAGAGGCATATTTTGCGATCATTCTTTCTTGATCAAATAATTGTAGCTCTTACCAGCTTCATGTCTTTTTCCTAGATCTTCATTATCTCTATGAGCAATAACATGTTTTTTTTACATGTTTCATCTAATGGATTAATTCCTCTAGAATATCTTTCTTCTAATTTGGTGCCCAGGCCGCAAAATCTGCAGTTTGGAAGATGCATTTCGAATAGTAATTTGTTAATTCAAGTATTAACTATGTCTTTATCATACTTTTCATTTTTTCATAATATACGTTGTAAATTATTCAAAAATCTAATTAAATAAGGTATTTCTTATGGATTAATAGTTATAAAGTCACTAAATTTGTTTGTTAACATTTGCATTATTTCAACTTTTCAATATGATAATTTTTATTTCCACCCAATTCTTCACCATGAATTACTGTTAATCTATCCATAAAATGTCTCACATCATTCACGCTAACATATCTGACTGGTTTTTCTCAATATTTTTTTATTAACCCTTCACCATGTTCTTCTAATCAATCATTAAGATGTCTTTTTGAAAAACGAGGAAATCATTCTTCAACAACTGTTTTAATGAAATGGTTATATTTACTTCCTCAACTTGATTTTATTTTATTTGAATTACTTTCATTATCTATTACTTTCATTCATTTGAATCAAATAAAATTCTTGCGTGATATTTTAAGTCAAGAGAAACAAATTCCTTCCTAAATCATCCATAGTTATTTGTTTTACAGTTAAAAGTTTCATTAATCCATTTATTCCTTCATGTTCTTTTTCACCAATTTTTATTTTATCACTATTAAATTCTAGTGGTAATTTACCAATATATTTATAAGGACCAACAGGTCTTCATTCACAAATAGGATCTTCACTATGTGTGATTCATTCTAAAATAAATTCAGTTACAATTATTTTTTAACATATTTATAATTTCTTTTATATTCCTTTATTTTCCCTAATTCTCTAATACACTATTTATTTCTGATTCGCATAATATATAATCTCTTTTATTACTTTCATAATCTTTAATTGTTGGAGTATCATTAAATTCTTCTAAATATTGTCGATTATAAGGAACCATTTCCTTTCAACCTATCTGTTTTATTCAATTGCTATTAAAATTCTTCTCTTAATCCTTCAATTCCTTGGTTAACGTTTTCAATTGTATTGATAACTGGTTTATTTTTTTTCTTAAATTTTTCATATTCTGTTCTTGGTTGTTTATCCATTTCTTAAACTCTTCTACTAATTGTTCTTATAGTTTTTCATTTCGTTTGGTTCTTATAACAATTTCTGGACCATATTTTGTGTACATTTATTAAGAATTAATTTATGACAATCGTTTGTTTTATTTTACATTTAATGTTTATGTTTATCATTTATATTCAGTGTCTTATGTATTATGTTTAAAGTCATTGTTTCATGTTGTACATTTATGTTCAAAATATTGTTTTGTTTGCATTCAATATTTATGTTTGATGTTTATGTTAAACATTTCTTCTAATATTGATGTACATTAAAATTAAGACGCTCTAAATTCGTTGGTCTAAAAATATCTTCATCTTTTTTATTTTATTTTCAATGTTTATGTTCTACATTTCAAAAATTCTTAAGCTTTTCGCGATATTTACCTTCATTATTTTTCTAGTCATACCTGTTGTTATAAAATCAAATGATCCTGATTCCAACATTTACTACATAAGTCAAACTTTAAATTTCCGCCAACAAATTCAAATGAATCTGATTTAAATTTGTATCATCTTCTCTAAAAATATTTAAAAAATTTGAATTATGTCTAACTAGGGATTTTGGATTTGTTTGACTTAAATAAAAGCAATTTATTACTTTCTGCATTCCTCTAGTAAAATATTATCTAACTATCGACAAATGCTACTACTGAATTATCCAGACATTCAACTAACAGATTAATTTCACCATTATTTTCAATAAAACATACAATTTTGTCAAATTTTCCATTTTTCATATCTTTTATAAACCCTGATACTTTGGTCAACCTAATCTTTTTGAATAAACATCCAAACCATTAATTTTATTCCAGTTTAACCATCCTGGTGCTAAAATATAATTATCAAACATTAATGTTGTTTTATCACAACCAGTTGGTCATATAATTGTTCATCAAATAGAATTTGGTCAACGTTTACCATGTTAATTTTGCACTTCTTTTCTGGAATTCTTATTTTTGGTTCTCAATCTTTTATTTACCCATTTTTTTCTTAATATAAATGAGTAGATTATTTCAATTGAGTGTAATTCTTCTGTTTTTGAAAAACGTTTAACTGTTGCTATAAGAAAAACTTACAAATAGATTCCACTAGTTCGTTTTTATTCAACTTTTTAAACTCCTGATATTACACTGAAAAATATTAAACTTTACTGTGATGCAGAAATCTCACGTTTCTCAAAAGATAAACTATATATTCATGTAGAAGTGATAGTAGTTACTGTTGGTCAATATAGTTTGAAAAATTTAGAAAAATATATTCATCTGAAATTCATATTAAAGCAGATGAAATTTGAAATAGAATAGTTTTTGAAAGTGGTGTATGAGGGTCACTCCAAAAGAAATGCACACTATTTTTTTAAATCCATCTTTCATTCTACATGTCTGAAAGTTGTACAGTGTGCAGATATATCCTTTAGGAAGAATATTTTCATTTCTCCACATAATTTCCATTCCTCACAACTGCCTTACGCCATCTTGGAACCAGCGCCTGTATACCCGCATGGCAAAATTCTAGATCAACCTGTTGGAGCCACTGTTTGCCAGTGAGCACAAGGGAGTCATCATCTTCAAACCTTTTTCAACGAGTCTTTCAGTTTCCCAAAGAGATGATAGTTACATGTAGCCAGGTTAGGACTGTAAGGCGGGTGTTTCAGTGTTGTCAATTCTTGTACTGTTCCAAAAGTTCTTTGCATGCAGTTTTTGTTGTTTCTTTGTGAGCCACTGTCAACATCCAGGGAACCCACCTGGCACAAACCTTTTTTAACGCCCACACTTCAGTATTCTGCAAACACTTCCTTCCCCCATCCCAATGTAGCGTGACAATTCGTTCACTGTGATGCATCTGTCAGTAGTAACCAATTTGTTAACTCTCTGCACATTGTCTGTAGTGTGTGCCACTGTGAGGACAATCCTCAATATTGCCGTGCCTGCTTTCATCATGTAACCTGCTTGCCCACTGACTACTAACTGTACTGCAATTGACAGTAGCATCTCCATACACCTTTCTCAACCTCTTGTGGGTGGTTCCCACTGTCTCATTTTCACAGCACATTCTATGACAACACCTTGCTTCTGATGAACGTCAAGTAAACAGCAGCCATCTTCAAGACATGCTGTGATGGCGCCACTTGTGGGAACAGGTTGAACTAAGTTTGAAAACAAGCTGTAAGAATGTATCTACATACTGTAAAACATTCACACATGGAGAATGAAAACTATTTTTACAAAAATGGTGTGCATTTCTTTTGGAGTGACCCTCATCAAATGATTTATGGATAGAGATGATTGTGTTGGTCAAGTTTTAGAATTTAATACTCAAATTGCTGGACATCATAAGAAAATTTTGTTAAAGATGTTCCTAAAATTATTCCATTTGAATTAATTATTGCAAATTTTAATATGGTCAATGGAATATTTGTTAAACATCATGGTCATTTTCATTGATGAACTAATATTATTGCTTCATTTAAACCTAATTCTTAATTTTGAGGCCTAATAAATTATGAACTAAATCATCCCATAAAAATACCAAATTTCTGTACTATTCAAAATTTAGTAATATCTATAACTGATCACAAATGATAATTTAAATGACTTTAATGGTGCTAATGTAACAGCAATTTTATAAATGAATGAATGAATTTCTTTCATTATTAAATCATGAACCAAATCGAAAGTTATGAATTTTAATCATATCCTTTTAATGGAAAAACAAAAAATAATTTAAATCTTCCTGACAAGGAAAATGAAATTAACATTAAATTTGGAGATGGCTGGATTCATCCTAATTTTTCGCAATTTTATATGACTTTTGATGTCATTCATACAGATTTCTGCTCTTAATGGAAAATCAAATATTAAACTAATTGATAATTATGTTTTGAAATTGTTTGATGTGTTGTTGTGGTTCTTGTAGTGGTCTTCAGTCCTGAGACTGGTTTGATGCAGCTCTCCATGCTACTCTATCCTGTGCAAGCTTCTTCATCTCCCAGTACCTGCAACGTACATGCTTCTGAATCTGCTTAGTATATTCATCTCTTGGTCTCCCTGTACGATTTTTACCCTCCACACTGCCCTCCAATGCTAAACTGGTGATCTCTTGATGTTGTTTGATGTTTTACTAATAAAAAAGAAATAATATTTTATTTGGAATTGTATGACATTTCATTTCTTCTTCAACTCTTATTTGTCTAACTTTTTACTTTCGAATGAATTAAATACCGAAGAACATTTTCCTAATAATGGATAAATTAAAACTAAACAAAATGAATTTCTTTATCTGTTAGAATTATTTGGCGGATTTTTAAAAATATTATGAAGAAATTATTTTATTATTACTTTGAGTTCGAGAAAAGATCATGGAAATTCAATTCTTCATTGGACTACTGATAACAATTATTCTGACCTTCCAAAAGAAGGTACAATTGTTGTTCAAAGTATGGAATTTCGTGTTCCTGTTGTTAAATATGAACCAGAATATTCACTTGAAGTAAAACAAGAACGACTTAAAAGTCCAAATATTCCAACTTCTTTCTTAATATTTGAAACTATTGAATTTGCTGGTTTACAGGGGAAAGAAAATTTGGAATAGTACTAACTACTATAATTCTACAGACTCTGATATGTCTTACTTTATTTTTGTTATTTTCGAAACTAATCGAAAAATAATGAATTACTTGATCCTTCTTTATTTGATCATGTTAAACTACAAAATATCTATATTGAAAATGGAAGACGAAGTTTTTCCTCAAGAATTATGGAATTTTGATCCACCCAAGGACTTATTAAAGGCTTCTTTTCTTTTAGAGATTTTAAAATAAAAACTCAATTAAATAATGATGTAAATATAAGTCCTTTTAATTCATTCAAAATTGTCCAATATATGTCTAGTTGAATGAATGTTTTAACTATTCAGAAAACAACAATGAAATTGTGTGCATCTGTAACGACAGTATTCCAAATGATATTATTGTGTATGTTATTATGCATGGTAAAAAATAATTTAACTTATGATTAACAACCTAGAATGCTTACTGAAAATTTTTAACTAAGTAAATTAATGAAAAATTATAAGCAATGAAAGATGTTTTACCTTTTTGTTTTCATTTCCTTTTTAATTATTTTCGGAAGACTAGAGATTATAGAAACTGAAAACTTTAGTTCTTCAAAAATTAAAACGTTCTCCAAACATTTTCCTACATTTGGAAAACACTTTAATTTTTTTCGCTCTTATAATTTTTCTTTATAAATGAAAATGTCTATGATCGGTAGTACTGAAAATCTATTGACTGAACTTAGCAATTGTAGTAACCATTGTTTAGGAGTGTTCAGTAATCTATTAGAATTTAAAAAAAACATAAATACTATGTAACTTCTGTCTACTAAATTTAGAGATAAAATTTTATTACTATTAGATGAAAATATGAAATTTACTCTTCCAGATCCATATGCTAAATTCTTTGGAAACGATGATATGATAATGATAAATTAGATATACTTTTGTTTATTGATGTAAATAAAGAGTAAGTAAAGATCGTCCAAGTGATGTTACTGAGTTTGAATAAATCTTAAAAATTTTCATTATTTCTTTCATTTAAATTAAGATTTCCTTTGCTATAATTTTCTACATTTTCTAAATAACTCAGCTTTGTTTGTCCTTTTCATTTCCATTGTATTTATGTAGAATTTAATATTTCAAAATAGGGAAATGAGGTTTTTTGGATGGGGGGAAAACTGGGAAACTGGGTTGTAGGTTGGCATGCTGGAAATTTGACTCGGTAATTCTTTTTGAGCTAGAACTCCCTGAGACATACTACTTACATGAACGATATATGCAGATGTCAGCATCGGAAAGAGAACGAGTAGTTAGGTTTAAGGAAGCTGGTTGGAGTAATCGGTGAATCATCTGCCTTTTGAATAGGAGAAATACCACTATTCGATTAACAGCAGGAATGGGTGAAACGTTGCTGAACACAGCACCAAGAAGGAGGCAGTCTATGTAGACAGATGACAGAATATGAGGACCAAGCAAGGTCAAGGAGGCAGTCAGAGCCCCGAATTTATCATTATCATTGATCCAACGTGCAAACTGGTGCTTCAGTGATCGAAAGGACCATTAATAGGTTGCTCACAGAAATGGGGCTGAGCTCATGTTGCCCCTTGCACTGACCACTGTAGACCTCTGTACACCAACAGGCCCAGTTGCAGTAGTGTCATGGTCACTGGGCCTCGAATGTCATTGACTGGAGTAGAATTGTCGTCAGTGATGGATCCACTTTTGAATTGAGCCCCTATAAGCAGTGAAGACGTGTTTGGAGACGCCTGAGACTGCAGTGGGATACCAACCTGACTGTTGCCTGCCATACGGCCTGACAAACATGATTGATGGCCTGGGGTTCTATTTCATTTCATAGGAGAATCCCTTAGTAGTATGGTGATGGGATTCCAACCCCCATTTTGATATGAAATTGCTATGTAAAATAATTAAATTGATCAATTAATTACTCCCACCCCCAGATGATGTAATGTGTTTTCTCCCAGCTGGCACATGGGTCTCCACCCAATCCTCACCCTTCCCCCTTCCCCTTTTCCATGTACGCCATTGGTGGGGATTTCGAATTTTTACAGGAATATCTAATTTTGGTGGCAAATTTTAAAAAGAATGATGAAAATTACGAATTATGAAGGGAAATTTAAAAAAAATGCTGGGAATTTCTTCGTCCCAAGTCTTTGCTGATGTCCCATCCCAACCCCCACTAGAGAATTGGTGAGAAATTCAAAATGGTAGGTGCCCTTTTGAGGACTCGAATCCCCGTGCTTCTCAGCAGAAAGCCCTAGTGAACACTCCAACACAGTGAAACTGTTCAATTGTTGGAGAGGAAGCTTACGTTAGTATACTTTACGTATTTTGGTTGGGAAACTGAAGTAAAGATCGGTCCTAGTTACGTAATTAATTATACAGATCGATGCTAATTACAGAACTATATGCATAGTGCTACACTAGGAGCGCCTAATATCGCAATACAGCTCAGAAACTGACAACGTCATAGAACTTGTGTTATTCGCAGTACCACTCGAAATTAGTGGCAGACATACTCAAACTCTACATAGGGTGATCCCTTCACCTACAAACTAGCGGGAAAAAGGATGCAGTGGAAGGTACTATCTTTATTTTTGGTGGGAACTGAGTTCAGCTGATGAGATGTTGGTGTTGGACAGAGAGAAGCTGAATAAGTGCATTACCTGTAAACATGCGGCAGAGGACTGTGTCTATAGCTACTTGACGTCAGAGTTTGCTACCGGCGCCTCACACTGCAATACTCGACACTCACCCTGCAGCCCAGTGCTCGAAATTCAGGGATACCAAATCATGCTACCACAGCTGATGGAAACTGCTTCACTGTTTTAGTTACACATCGAAATTACCATGAAAAAAACCAGCACTCATAAACAATGCATCATAATGCAACACATGTGATGGGGATTGGAAAAATCGTTCTTAATAATACAGCTACCGCAAATACTCAACCCAAAGAATTGCAGAGGTTGAAAAATTTAACCAAGATACAAGCGAAAGGTTTTTTAGCCCTTGACCTAGGTTTCGATACTTAGAAAAATATCATTTTCAGAAGGAGTGGGCCTTGTTACAGCACATGGTGGTAAATTACATCAGCTGAAGACGAGCGGCTCTTGTCATGCATAAAATTGATATAAAAAAACAGGAAATTCACATGGAATGGCTTAAGACAACAGCCAGATTACACTCAGTGTATGTCAGAATAAACGCAAAAATATATTCGTCCACTGGTGAAGGCCCTTGTCTAGATAAAATTATAATTATTATTACATCTGTGTGCTGACATCTTACGTTTTTTCTCCATAACTCTGGTCTACTGACCTGTGTGTAAAGTTTCTGCCATGTGTACTTGAAGAGGCCGGCCGCGGTGGTCTAGCGGTTCTAGGCGCGCAGTCCGGAACCGCGCGACTGCTACGGTCGCAGGTTCGAATCCTGCCTCGGGCATGGATGTGTGTGATGTCCTTAGGTTAGTTAGGTTTAAGTAGTTCTAAGTTCTAGGGGACTGATGACAGCAGATGTTAAGTCCCATAGTGCTCAGAACCATTTTTTTGTACTTGAAGAAGTCCACATCCAGCAAACTATCACACACAATAGCAGCAGATTCTTGTATTGTAGTTTTGTAAGCTTTTTGATCACCACAGAGCAGTGTGTTTCACTCAGCGTACTCACATATTGTGAAAAACACCATCACTTCTAGGTTCCAGAACGAGCTATAATTCAAGTGGTGTCTACTTTATAATTAGAGGTTATGAAGTATTAAATAACACAGAACTTGCTGTAATAATTATTTTTAAACACGCAATCGTTACAATAATGACAACAAAAACAGTCATGATTCCATTAAAATAGTTACTATCGATATCTACTGGTTTTATGACCGAAATCGGTGTAGTTGAGAGCATTTTGCGTCTTCAAATTACAAACTGTCATTTCAGATGTATGAAATACCGGTACAGATTAGTATCTATACAGTCTTTTAGTACATTCGACAACACAGCTCAGCCTTATTATTTTACATTCAGAGTAGGTAAGAAACACTCCTTGTAATAGAACCTCCTATAAGATTTTCTGCATTGCTCTCTTCTGATATATTGAAAATAAATACTATCTGCTTGTTGACATCGAACATATTATATACACTTATACTGTTCCACTGGAACAGGTGTCCAGTGATAGAAGTCGCCTGCACTATCCTGTGTAACGTTTTGTCTCCTGTACTGGAGGAAGACTGTATCCCACAGACTGTCAATCACAAGAAACGGTTCCTATGTTGTTCTTTCATAAGCAGTTTAAAACATTGTTTTTCAGCTGCAACACATCCAAGCTTTGCACACTGCCATACATTTTGCTTTTCTACCATGAGTTCGAGGTTGGCGCCAGGTGCTAAACGAACATTAACGCGATTTTGATATGTTGGCTCTAATAGAAAGCTGGGCATTGCATGGTGTGAACTATGCCGCTCCCGCAACACATAGGATGGTAGAAATAAAACGCAGGGGCGATATTTCTTATTGATCAAAATGTGGAAGACATCACAACATATGGAAACTGGAAGAGTTTGCGGTATTGCGGTGTGTTTCTAAACAGCTGTAGAAAGCTGATGAAGCAGACAGTTGAGTTCATCTTCTCCAATGATGGGGTAGCAGATGTGTCAGTGTTCAGTTCTTATGAGCATTGTTTCCTGATTTTGCAGTCATGTACATGGTCATTGTTCCAGTGTTAACCATTGCTGGATAGTGTTGTTCACAATACGCAAGGGGTAGTAGAAATAAAGAGGCACTGTTATCTTATTGATGAAAAAATGTGGAAGGCATCACAGCACATGGAAATAATACGAGTCTGCAGCATTGAGGAATGCCCGTAAACAACTGTCTGAAGATGACGACCTATACATTTAATCCCATGTTCAACAGTGACAATTAGCAGATGTCCACCAAGACTCTCTCCATCTGAAACAAGTGGTGTCAGTCAATCATTATGTGGTAATCAACAGTGTACCAGTGGATGGATAGGATGGGAACGACTGTTGATATGGGTCAATGTACTGTAATAAGCATCACAGTTGATGACTCAATTAGTTTCAGAAATTTTACCAGTTGTTCCATAATTTCAACGCCAGGCTGGCCATCTTTCCCTGTATGATGGGAGTCACAGAGTATTCTTGCAATCATAGAATAAAGTTGTAGACTGACAGATCCCCTGCACTGTCCTTGACCATCCGTCCCTGCAATATGGTCGCCAGTTTAATCAGCAAGTGACCAGAAGTAGGAAGGTACTATACCCACTGCATTTCACATCTTGTGGAGGAACAGAGCGAGCTGTGTCCGCAACTGCTGCTCAGCGAATACTGTTCTGCATCAGTCTTTCTCATGGCATCCATCCAAGCGCACAAGATCTCTCCAGATGTGTGCATGTTAAGTAGGTTAGTACCCCTTATTGTCGTATAGTAGACGTGAGAGTGCTGTGGTGATATAACATATGGTTAAGAAGAAACGTAAGGAGTTTAACACATTTTATGTAAATCGGCTATGCTATCAATTCTGGAGTATTATTACATTGTCTGGAGTCAGTACCGAGAAGGTACTGGCATAAGAGAAATTATCGTTGAGCATTAACACACACTCCTGTGGTTACATGGTTCTGCACCACACGTACTGTATTGTTTAAGCCATGTGGTTACCGAAGCATTGGTAGTGCGGAATGCAACACTCTTAATACTGTAATGCAGGATGTAGTTGTGGGATCAGACATACAACCACCCTGCAAGTTTTCTACCCCTATTACTAAGGTGACAAACTTTAAGATAGTAAAACTACTGCCTTCTACATTATTCTGGTGTTCTAGAGAGTGACAGAACTATTCCTCACTTCATAGACGTCGTTTGTGTAGATCTACATCTACATCTATACTCCGCGAGCCACCTTACGGTGTGTGGTGGAGAGTACTTATTGTACCACTATCTGATCCCCCCTTCCCTGTTCCATTCACGAATTGTGCGTGGGAAGAACGACTGCTTGTAAGTCTCCGTATTTGCTCTAATTTCTCGGATCTTTTCGTTGTGATCATTACGCGAGATATATGTGGGCGGTAGTAATATGTTGCCCATCTCTTCCCGGAATGTGCTCTCTCGTAATTTCGATAATAAACCTCTCCGTATTGCGTAACGCCTTTCTTGAAGTGTCCGCCACTGGAGCTTGTTCAGCATCTCCGTAACGCTCTCGCGCTGACTAAATGTCCCCATGACGAATCGCGCTGCTTTTCGCTGGATCATGTCTATCTCTTCTATTAATCCAACCTGGTAAGGGTCCCATACTGATGAGCAATACTCAAGAATCGGACGAACAAGCGTTTTGTAAGCTACTTCTTTCGTCGATGAGTCACATTTTCTTAGAATTCTTCCTATGAATCTCAACCTGGCGCCTGCTTTTCCCACTATTTGTTTTATGTGATCATTCCACTTCAGATCGCTCCGGATAGTAACTCCTAAGTATTTTACGGTCGTTACCGCTTCCAATGATTTACCACCTATGGCATAATCGTACTGGAATGGATTTCTGCCCCTATGTATGCGCATTATATTACATTTATCTACGTTTAGGGAAAGCTGCCAGCTGTCGCACCATTCATTAATCCTCTGCAGGTCTTCTGATGTTGCTACTTTCTTGTAGACAACCGTGTCATCTGCAAATAGCCTCACGGAGCTACCGATGTTGTCAACTAAGTCATTTATGTATATTGTAAACAATAAAGGTCCTATCACGCTTCCTTGCGGTACTCCCGAAATTACCTCTACATCTGCAGATTTTGAACCGTTAAGAATGACATGTTGTGTTCTTTCTTCTAGGAAATCCTGAATCCAATCACAAACCTGGTCCGATATTCCGTAAGCTCGTATTTTTTTTACTAAACGTAAGTGCGGAACCGTATCAAATGCCTTCCTGAAGTCCAGGAATACGGCATCAATCTGCTCGCCAGTGTCTACGGCACTATGAATTTCTTGGACAAATAGGGCGAGCTGAGTTTCACATGATCTCTGTTTGCGGAATCCATGTTGGTTATGATGAAGGAGATTTGTATTATCTAAGAACGTCATAATACGAGAACATAAAACATGTTCCATTATTCTACAACAGATTGACGTAAGCGAAATAGGCCTATAATTATTCGCATCTGATTTATGCCCCTTCTTGAAAATGGGAACGACCTGCGCTTTCTTCCAGTCGCTAGGTACTTTACGTTCTTCCAGAGATCTACGATAAATTGCTGATAGAAAGGGGGCAAGTTCTTTAGCATAATCACTGTAGAATCTTACGGGTATCTCGTCTGGTCCGGATGCTTTTCCGCTACTAAGTGATAGCAGTTGTTTTTCAATTCCGATATCGTTTATTTCAATATTTTCCATTTTGGCGTCCGTGCGACGGCTGAAGTCAGGGACCGTGTTACGATTTTCCGCAGTGAAACAGTTTCGGAACACTGAATTCAGTATTTCTGCCTTTCTTCGGTCGTCCTCTGTTTCGGTGCCATCGTGGTCAACGAGTGACTGAATAGGGGATTTAGATCCGCTTACCGATTTTACATATGACCAAAACTTTTTAGGGTTCTTGTTTAGATTGTTTGCCAATGTTTTATGTTCGAATTCGTTGAATGCTTCTCTCATTGCTCTCTTTACGCTCTTTTTCGCTTCGTTCAGCTTTTCCTTATCAGCTATGATTCGACTACTCTTAAACCTATGATGAAGCTTTCTTTGTTTCCGTAGTACCTTTCGTACATGATTGTTATACCACGGTGGATCTTTCCCCTCGCTTTGGACCTTAGTCGGTACGAACTTATCTAAGGCGTACTGGACGATGTTTCTGAATTTTTTCCATTTTTGTTCCACATCCTCTTCCTCAGAAATGAACGTTTGATGGTGGTCACTCAGATATTCTGCGATTTGTGCCCTATCACTCTTGTTAAGCAAATATATTTTCCTTCCTTTCTTGGCATTTCTTATTACACTTGTAGTCATTGATGCAACCACTGACTTATGATCACTGATACCCTCTTCTACATTCACGGAGTCGAAAAGTTCCGGTCTATTTGTTGCTATGAGGTCTAAAACGTTAGCTTCACGAGTTGGTTCTCTAACTATCTGCTCGAAGTAATTCTCGGACAAGGCAGTCAGGATAATGTCACAAGAGTCTCTGTCCCTGGCTCCAGTTCTGATTGTGTGACTATCCCATTCTATACCTGGTAGATTGAAGTCTCCCCCTATTACAATAGTATGATCACGAAACTTCTTCACGACGTTCTGCAGGTTCTCTCTGAGGCGCTCAACTACTACGGTTGCTGATGCAGGTGGTCTATAGAAGCATCCGACTATCATATCTGACCCACCTTTGATACTTAACTTAACCCAGATTATTTCACATTCGCATTCGCTAATAACTTCACTGGATATTATTGAATTCTTTACTGCTATAAATACTCCTCCACCATTGGCGTTTATCCTATCCTTGCGGTATATATTCCATTCTGTGTCTAGGATTTCGTTACTGTACACTTCCGGTTTTAACCAACTTTCCGTTCCTAATACTATATGCGCACTATTTCCTTCAATAAGCGATACTAATTCAGGAACCTTGCCCTGGATACTCCTGCAGTTTACCAATATTACGTTAACTTTTCCTGTTTTTGGTCTCTGAGGACGGACGTTCTTTATCAACGATGCTGATGTTCTCTCTGGTAAGCCGTCAGGTATTTTATCGTTTCGCCCAAGGGGGGGTCCCTCTAACCTAAAAAACCCCCGTGTGCACGCCACACGTACTCTGCTACCCTAGTAGCTGCTTCCGGTGTGTAGTGCACGCCTGACCTGTCTAGGGGGGCCCTACAGTTCTCCACCCAATAACGGAGGTCGATGAATTTGCAACCATTATAGTCGCAGAGTCGTCTGAGCCTCTGGTTTAGACCCTCCACACGGCTCCAAACCAGAGGACCGCGATCGACTCTGGGCACTATGCTGCAGATATTAAGCTCAGCTTGCACTCCGCGTGCGATGCTGGTTGTCTTCACCAAATCAGCCAGCCGCCGGAAGGAACCAAGGATGGCCTTAGAACCCAAGCGGCAGGCGTCATTCGTTCCGACATGTGCTACTATCTGCAGCCGGTCACACCCAGTGCGTTCAATAGCTGCCGGAAGGGCCTCCTCCACATTACGGACGAGACCCCCCGGCAAGCACACCGAGTGCACACTGGCATTCTTCCCCGACCTACCCGCTATTTTCCTGAGGGGCTCCATAACCCGCCTAACGTTGGAGCTCCCTATAACTAATAGGCCCGCCCTCTGTGACTGTCGGGACCTTGCCGGAGAATCGGCCACTGGCCCAACAGGCGAGGCATCCTGTGGTGGCTCGGAAACGATGTCATCACCACTAGGAAGCACCCCGTACCTGTTGGAAAGGGGTAAGGCAGCTGCCACGCGGCCAGATCCCACCTTCGCCTTTCGGCCAGGCACGCGCGAGCCCACCACTGTCCGCCATTCACCCTGGAGTGATGGCTGACCGGTAAGATGCTCACTGCCGGAAGACGCAGCGACATCAGGGGTTCCATGTGATTCCAAGGCCACCGAAGTAGGCATAGGTCTCACCACAGTTGCCCCAACGCCACTACGAGCCGACGCCTGCGCCTCGAGCTCGATGAGCCTAACAGACAAAGCCTCCACCTGCCCCCGAAGAGTGGCCAATTCTCCTTGCGTCCGCTCACAACAACCACAGTCCCTACACATGACTATGTTTACCCTACTCTATACGGTGACAAATTCCCAAGATAATCTTCTGATGAGCTACTCTGATAATCAAGAAACACTCACAGAAATACGAGACGCGAAAACTACGCTAGGTTTTCCCAGAAAAACTATTTAAAAGCTAAGCGCAGCAAATAAGTACAAAATAAATTTCTCTCCTAACGATCAAGAACTGTTAGTTTCTATGCAGAGCAGATAAACACAAATAGAATCCCTTCCTTAGTGGAAGGTCGTAAACAAAATGCAAAATAAACGCTTTATACAAACAGTACTCGCTGCTGCTGGTGCTCTCGCTCTGGCTGTCACAAGACATATAAACAAACTAGTTCGAAGTCAGGGAATGCAACGCTCTTAATACTCTATTATAGGACATATATGTCAAACATCAGACATATAATCACCCTACAAGTTTTCTATCCCAGTCAATATGGTGACAAAATTTAAAATGATAAAACTACTTCCTTCTACAGTATTCTTTTGTCATAGGAAGTGACCGAGCTGTTCCTCACTACGAAGTCATCATCGGTGTATACCCGCCGCTCGACCTGCTTGTAAACCAACTAGAATAAAGTCGGGAGCCTGCTGTTCTGTCTCTTAGTAAATTGATGGATTTTGTATGTATTTCTAAGTTGGAAGTGTATGTACCCTCAATCACATTTCCCATGTCGGTCATGCTTATTATTAGTAGTAGCAGCCAGATGGAGCTATGCCTCACTAGGAAATAGAGCGAGGGAAAAACGACATGAATATTTTCGGTAGTCGATACATTAAGCTACCACTCACCATCTGCTGCACGAAAATCCACACGAAGAAACAGCGACTTCTGATGAGGGAGTAAGCACCATGATCAGTAGCCAAAGGAAATTTGACAGTCTTATTGTTATTTACAGTAGAATCACCGTGACCCTGGTACCAACTTTACATTCTGCCAATAGAGAGTAGGTGTACGAACCTACATTGGTATCCTACCATGTCTTCTGGGTGATTCACTTTTTTTTTGTCAGGCAGTGTATTCCTCTTCCAGGAAATGAATTCTCTTTGTGAGGCAGTGTACTCAGGAAAGACGTTACTTTTATGTCATCTCATCATCTCTGTAGAGCTGTACCATGGAAGGAAGAAACTGCACACAGTTATTAATTGGTTTCTTTATTAACCTAAATAAAGATCTACTTAAACTAAGCTTCCATGTGATGTGGTACAAGCTCTCCTGTTCTAATCAACTTTAGCCTCACTGCTGGTGAAGCAGAAGTTCGCTATGTTCACTAGCCAGGTTGCTATGTGCTGCTTGTCTGTGTGCTAGAGGCTAAGACTGTGGCTCCGACTCAGTGACACATTGGAGCTCACCAGGGACGACAACCTCGAACGAACTCGAACTAACTGGCCCTCTGGTCCTCGACGGCTATCTAAATACTGGTGGCTGAGTGGGCGTTGGCGGCGCGTTTACAGCGAGTCCCTCATTAGTCTCGGTCGATCTTCTTGTGACCTCCAAGCCATATCGTTGCTGGCGCCAGCTTACGCCAGCACATTTACCTCCTTATCTGATGACAATTAGACACGATAAGAAAGCAATAACATAAATGTTAACAGACGGCAGAAGCAGAAGATCTACCGAAAGAAATAAACGGAGCAAATACAATGATATTGTAACAGAGTACAGGGTTGCACTGGATCTGATGGTCAACCGATACTATCGTCCCGCCGACGTAACGTGCTTCGAGAGAATCCCTTAACGTGACATCATGAAGTGGGGTAAAATACATCTGTTGAGTATCAAGAAGGCGATGGAACAAAGTACAATCGCAGCGAATAACCACGTGGTTTGTTGATGGTCAAGCGATGACCTCAAACCACCGTGACCAGTTTCTGAAAATTGTTAAAGCTTTCCTGGCCTGTTGGCTTCTGTCTCGGGTTCTTCGGCAGGTGTTTGGCGATTTTCTGTCTTTTCGCCGGCACGAGTGGCTGGCATTGTCAAAGTTTCACCCTCCATTGCTGGTGGTGGAATGGTGTCGAGCTCGCGGCCGCAGACTATGTGTACCTGGTGCGCCAACGTCCAAGGGCTTTTCTGTGGGTATTTCCGTTGCGGTTCTCCCCTCGCTATCTGCAACGGTCGTTCTCCGAGCACGGAAATACAGGATCCGCTCACCTTGAGGCTCCGCGTATTTCTATACCTTCCCTGAACAAGCGAGTGTGATAGTTCTTCCCTACAGCAAGAACTTCTGCGTCGCCGAATTTTACTGCGTGGTCGGTCTCATACAGCGCGTGCTCCGCCACGGCCGATTTCTCTACCTGCCCCAACTTGCAATGCCGGTATCTCTGGTGGTGATGGAGCGTCCAGTCATTTCTACATAGATTTTTCCGCATGTGCATGGTATCCGGTATATTCCCGAAGTTGCAGCTGGGTCGCTTTTCTGCTCTGCCTATCTGAGGCACCCTCTGATATTCTTTGTCTGTTTATAAACAGTCTTTACACCGTATTTGCGCAATATACGGCGCTTACAATCATAGCAAATCTTTGGGAGAGACAAATCAGCAAGCTGACATATTTTGCATATTTTCATTCAATAATGTCATATGGAGTAATGTTCTTGGGTAACTCATCTTTAAGAAGGAAAGTCTTCATTGCTCAAAAACGTGCTGTAAAAATAGTATATTGTGCTCACCCACGATCATCTTGTAGAGATCTGATTAAGGAGTTAGGCATTCTGACTGCTGCTTTACAGTATATTTATTCTCTTATGTAGTTTATTGTAAGTAATCCACTACAGGTCAAAAGGAACAATGAGGTACATAATTACAATACCAGAATGAAAAATGACATTCATTACTCGACATTAAGGTTGTCTTCAGCATAAAAAGACGTGCACAATGCTGCAACAAATATTTTTGATCTCTTACCCAATAATATAAAATGTCTGACAGACAGCAAAGTAAAGTTTCAGAACAAACTGACAAAGTTTCTCCTTGACAACTCATATTCCGTAGAAGAATTTCTATTTCTGTAATGAGTAAAAAAATTGGTGTACAGGAATTAATAACTCACATCTGTATATCTTTTTTCTTTTTGGAAAAAAGGTGAAATACATTAGAAACGTTCAGAATGTAACCGTATGCACAAATTAATTTGCGATGTAAATGAAAAATGACTTGTTCCACGTAATTACGATCTATCGTGCAAAATGATCCATAGAACATGTAACTAACTAGCCAACTCTATTCCGGTCGATGTTGTCAAATGCTTTCATCAGTAATTTGCTTTTCCTTAACCTGTCTTCTAAGATAAGTCATAGGGTCTGTGTTGCTTCGGATGTTCCAACTTTTCTCTGGAGTCCAAACTGATCTTTCTCAATGCCGGCTTCTACTAGTTTTTCCCATTCTTCTGTAAATAATTCGTGCTAGGTTTTTGGAACCACGACTTATTAAACTGATAGTTCGGTAATATGCACACCTGTCAGCATCTGCTTTCTTTAGAACTGGAATTGTTGCATTCTTCTTGAAGTCTGGGATATTTCGATTGTATCATACATCTTGCATACCGGGTTGAATAGTTTTGTTATGGCTGGCTTTCCCAAGGGTAGTGGGAAGAAATGAAAATTGGGGCTCTATAGGTATCTTTCAACTCCATACCCAGGAAATTTGTTTTTCTTCTCTAGATTAAGTCAAATTCTCAACCTTAATGGATGTCATTTCCTTAGAAGCCAAATCTGATACTGGACTTTCTGAAAGATTTTTAGATTTGCAGTGATATTTTACCATGAAATATCATAGGGACAGTTATAACTGTAACTAGACCTTTATTATTATTTGTTGACCATGACTAGATTCTGCCTAGTGAAGTACACGATAATACACGCACTATGTTACGGATGGTACTCCTGAAGGAAATAAAAATTGGATGGTTTTTCATACTTACTTCTTCTTACCATTAATTCCGTCTAGTACGGAGTTTGCTGTACTCAAGATTTGGCAAATTTATTTTATTTTATTTTGCCACCGAATGCCTTTCTTATCCCCGCAGTTATTAGTTACCTACGAAAGGGAAGTCGTGTACACCACCTGTCTGTGATTTACCGGTGCACCAGCTACGGTCGTCTCGATCCGGGTTTGCTTCACCTTCTAGTCTGGCACGCTAGGGTTTTTCATAGCCCTCTGTGCCAACACTAGGCTGCCCTCGAGTGTTTCTCTTCCACCTTATTCTAAACGTGAGTGGTATGACGACCGAGGTTTTGATTGAAATAGCATATCTCATTAAAAGAATGTATCAAATTTACCTAATTTTTAATACTGTTAAATTGTAGTTTACGCATATCAGTTTAATCCTTCCTAATGAGCGACTGCAAGGAACTAAATGGTTTTCTAGAAAAAGAAACAGTCCCTAACATTCAATAACATGAGGGCATGCTGAATAGTAATGCCTCCGAATATTTTATTCTGTTCTCAACATCGGTTGAGGCATTACATGCCCCGCATATTACTCGGTCGACTTCCTCGCTTCATTCAAGCATGTTGCAACCGTCTACCGCTAGAGGGCTCCAAATTGTAGCGTGTAACACGGAGGTATGTAATGTAGCTACGCCAGAACGTGAGAAACAGTACGCTGTAATTGAGTTTCTATAAACACGAATTCGAAGATTTCGTCCACACATGGAGTACTCTCTCCTTTAGGATGACAATCCCAGACCGCACACGAGTGTTGCGACATCTGCAAAAACCCGATGCCGTGGGTTTACTGTCATCGATCGACCTCCTCACAGTCCTGACGTGGTCCCATACGATTTTCATTTGTTTCCAAAACTTAAAGAACGTCTTCGAAGGCTTCACTTCGATAGTGATGAAGCGGAGAATGCAGAGGTAAGTTTGTGGCTCCGTCAACAAGGTCAGATATTCAATGGCGAGATAACAAGAAACTGGTCTGTCATTGGGAGAAATGAGTCCTCCGCCGGGGTGACTATGTTGGTTCAAAATGGTTGAAATGGCTCTAAGCACTATGGCAATTGTAAGTAGGCTGTTTAGGTTTTTATGTTGGTAACGCCACGTAGCGCTCTGTATGAAAATCACTGACTGTGCTGTGTGCAGTCTGTGGCTGGTTGGCATTGTTGGAATATTCGCTAGTGTAGTGCTGGGCAGTTGGATGTGAACAGCGTGTAGCATTGCGCAGTTGGAGGTGAGCCGCCAGCAGTGGTGGATGTGGGGAGAGAGATGACAGAGTTTTGAGAGAGGACAATCTGGACGGGTGTCCGTCAGAAAAAGGAAATTTGTAAGACTGGATGTCATGAACAGATATATACAGGGTGCGTCAAAAAATGTATACACACTTTGAACTGTCATAGGCAATTTATTTCCCATTCTACAAGGTTAAATATCTGTGAGAAAGTAATGTTATGTTTCTTCAACAGGTGGCAGCAGTGTCAAGGAAGTAACTGCAACATGGCGGATGTGAGTTTGAGCTTTGAAGCGCGGAAGCAGATAATTAAGTGGTACTGGAAGTTTGAGAATGTAGCTGCGGTTCGAAGACCGTGGAAAAGTGAGTATCGTACAGAACCACCTTCAAGGTTAACAATTACACGTCTACGAGACAAATTCGAAATTCATTGAACAGTGTGTGATGCGCATAAAGGTCGATCAGGGCGACCTCGTACAGCTACAATTGATGATTCCACAACTGCGGTCTTGGAACTTTTTCAGCATTCGCCTCAAAATCTTCAAGGCAAGCGGCACGTGAGAGTAATATAAGTGCTAATAGTGTGCTGCGCATTCTGAAGAAAGGCAAGTTTCGTGTGTACATTACAAGGCTGGTGCAACAGCTAAGTGACGACGATCCAGATCGAAGGTTAGAATTTTGTGAATGGGTTTAGGAGATGGTGAGACGTGAACCGGGGTTTATGGGTAGCATAATTTGGTCGGATTAAGCCCAATTCAAACTCAATGTAACTGTCAATAGGCACAATTGTGTGTACTGGGCTGAAGATAAGGCTCACATTACAGTTGAAAAGGCTGTGAATTTGCCTGGTGTAAATGTGTGGTGTGGTTTGTCTGCAAGGGGACTCATTAGGCCTTTCCGCTTTGAAGGTACTGTTACTGGAGAAACGTACCTAACAATGCTTGCTGACTCCATATTCCCTGCCATTCATTCATTCTACGGTAATGATGAGTTTTATTTCCAACAAGATGGCGACCCGCCACACTATCATAGGGATGTATGAGCATACCCGGATCACAATGTGCCAGGCCAGTGGATAGGACACAAGGGACCAATCGAGTTTCCTGCACGCTCTCCAGACCTCACGCCGCTGGATTTCTTCTTATGGGGCACAGTAAAAGATGAGGTGTACAGACGTAAACCACGTAACCTGGGCGCACTTTGGAATGAGATTCGGGCGGTGTGCACAGAAATCTCATTGGACACTTTGGTACGATATATAGAATCAGTGGTGACTCGTACTCAGAAATGTATTGACGCTGAAGGCCACCAGTTTGAACATTAATCACATTTGCAAAGTACATTTATTTTTCCAATTGGACTTTAAGCTTTCCATTTCCAGAAATTTAACATTGTAGAATGGGAAATAAATTTTCTATGACGCTTCAAAGTATGTATACATTTTTTGACGCACCATTTATATGATGACTTTTGAACATTATTAAGGTAAATTGCATGGGGGCTTATTTAAAATAAAATGCAAATAATTTTAATTTTTTGCTTTAGTAGCTGTCTGTTCGGTTACGAAGTCTCGTAACGGTTGGCCCTGACTAGTATTATTACGGTATCTGACTGCATAGAACAATAACAAAGAATGAAATGGAAATTTTCATTAACACAATTAATTAATTAAGTCCCCAGCAACTATAAAACCTACGAAACCAAAGCACAAGTGTAACTGTTCTGTGTGTGGAAGTATGACTCAACGTACGCATCTGGCACGGTTCTTCTTCAATAGCACAAGAAATTTTAAATATCATTTATACTGAATTAATTAAAGAAAATAGAAATACCATAATTACTCAAGAAAACCAGAATTACACTCTAATACAAGAACACAAGCCAGATGCTTTGTTGACTGAACCTGTAATGACGCATTATTCAGGACATTGAAATAATGAGAAAGAAAAGTAGTTTGTTACCTTAATTTATATTGATGAAAAGCACTCTAGACATTACAATCTCTCCACACCGACTCGCTACTATCACATCTCAACAAGAACTTTTCAGTATCACATCTCAGCAAGCACTGCCTACTAGCTCATCTCAATAAACACTCCTCACTACGACATCTCAGCACTGACTACTACGAGCTCTCCCCAAGCACTGACTACAACGACATCTCAATAATCACTGCCAGTGGAGGCGGCGGAACAATACTCTCTAGCGCGATCTCTGGCGCTGTGGCTCAGTGTATCCACCTTTCATATGCCCTTCCTCCACGGGCTAGAATTTGATGGTATTTTTGCCAGCATTGGTGGTGAAAATACCACCAAATTCGTCAAAAAAATACAGACAAAAATAAAAGATAATATTAATACGTAAATATCATATAACTAGATAAAATTTTGGCTTTGCACTGACCTATCAATAACCTAATATATAAAATACAGTAAGCAATACAAATTCTTTCATACATGTGACTTTACATAACAGTTTACACAAGTATTATGTGGTTAAACAGTTCAATCACTAGCGTCAGCAATGACGAATATGTGCAGGTAAGAGTCTCATAACTTTTCACAAACAGTAATACACAAAAAATCAGTTTATACAAATATTCACATAAACGCTTTCCATAGCCCAAGAAACAAGTAGTTGACAGTTCCAGCAGTAGCACCCAGCAATGGTCAACAGGTGCAAATACCAACAAGTAACATTATTTCAATAGAAGCAGTCCATCAGTGGCACCCAGTAATGTTGAATAGGTGCAGACACCAACAAGTAACACCATTTCAGTATAAGCAGTTCCATCAGTGGCACCAGCAATGTTGAATAGGTGCAGATATCAACAGGTGACATCTTTTCAGTAGAAGCAGTCCATCAGTGGCACCCAGCAATGTTAAATAGGTGCAGACACCAACAAGTAGCACCATTTCAGTATAAGCAGTTCCATTAGTGGCACCAGCAATGTTGAACAGGTGCAGATATCAACAGGTGACATCTTTTCAGTAGCAGTAGTCCATCAGTGGCACCCAGCAATGTTAAATAGGTGCAGACACCAACAAGTAGCACCATTTCAGTATAAGCAGTTCCATTAGTGGCACCCAGCAATGTTGAGCAGGTGCAGACATCAACAGGTGACATCTTTTCAGTAGAAGCAGTCCATCAGTGGCACCCAGCAATGTTGAGCAGGTGCAGACATCAACAAGTAACACCATTTCAGTATAAGCAGTTCCATTTGTGGCACCAGCAATGTTGAGCAGGTGCAGACATCAACAAGTAACACCATTTCGGTAGAAGCAGTCCATCAGTGGCACCCAGCAATGTTGAGCAGGTGCAGACATCAACAAGTAACACCATTTCGGTAGAAGCAGTCCATCAGTGGCACCCAGTAATGTTGACCAGGTGCTGACCGCAGTCCATAAAATTGACTATCACTAACCACACTGTTCATCAGCAGAAATTAAACATGTCCTAGTGGCACCAATCATGTAGAAAAAGTGCAAATAACAGTTCATAATATTCCCTATCACTAATCACACAGTTCATCAGCAGAAATTAAACATGTCCAGGTGGCATCCACCATGTTGAAAAGTGCAGCACCATCACTAATCAGACAGTTCAGGCATGAACAATAGTTTGAATACACATACAATGCTTTTACACAAAACATACAAATCATAACAAACACACAAATGATATCGGATAATTGTCCTATTAACTATTACAATACACAAATACCAGTAAACCTATAATATTTATGGGTGTCAGTGCAAGCCACAACAACAAGTAAAATAATATTTAGGAGATAGGTTGGGATCACTTCTCTGGGATTATAAAAGGAAAACACACAAAACACACTCACTCATCTTTCATCCACATTTAGTGTTACTGTGTAGTTGAATAGTGTTAACTGTGTAAATGCAATTCTGTCAAAATTTTATGTTCATCATGTGTATCAAGTAGTAGTGGCAGCAATGTATAACAGTCAATAATAGTTAGTCAACGTCATAGTCATCATGTCAAGACCAATGTTTGCCAAGCCAGATCAAAATGTACGGTTGCTGAACAACTGTCAGTGAGCCAACATATGCAAATGCTTCCTCTCTCCAAAAAAAAAAAAAAGTATATACTGCTTATTGATTTAACAAAGTGTGTGTGTAGACAATCTTCTTTGTACTTGAGTGTTCTAGTCTGCCATCTTCATCCTCCTTGTTCCATATAGACCAACAAAAAAAAATGCTCCTCACTTACTTCACCTCTTATCCACCAAAACTCCAATAATCATCAGCATTACATAATCTCAATACTTCAATAATACCTCATTTACCTTACCTCTTGTCCACGAAACTCCAATAATTATCAACTTCACATAATCTCAATACCTCAATAATACGTCGATACATATAAACCTCAGCACCAATATCATTTCACTTCCATAACAACTCTTTCCTCTAGTCAGTCTCCTCGAACAAGTACAGACAAAATCCTAGTGCAACTTCAATTCAGCATCCCATACAATCCGAAGACACAGTGTCCACACACAACCTCTGTGTAATCCATCTGACACAAATTTTCTACTCATTATAAATTATAAGATACATTTTGGTTCCTTGTCCATCATTAAATAAAAGAAATGCATACATGACCTCTAACAGACTTAGTTCGAATAACTCTCAGTAATTAAGTACGATTACGAAGTGTTAATGATCGTGATATCTCAGTGTGTACACCACTTCAAAAATTATGGCAAACAGAAACAAACATGTGGAGTATTTCTCGTGTCAAGTGTCACTTCCTATTTCAATTGCTCACGAAGAATGCAGTGTAATAACTGTCAATGGTCTAAACCTAGTGTTGGTATGTCATGTCGTTAGCTTCCTTCCTATTAGCATAAATTTATACAGCTTCCATAAAACCTCCAGCTCATGTGACTTCTAAGCAGTTTCTTGTACCAATGTCGTTCGTAGAATTATAGCAGTTCATTTTCTTATCTTAAAAATATCAGGCACTGAGCGTAAGCAATACATGCAATATCGCGACAATATACCAGTAGCGAACAGAATGTCAACAAGTGGATGCAGCACAATCCCTATAACGAGGCTCTGTCAAGCGAACAATCTACAATTAATACAATAGTGTAACCTAATCTTCATGTTTGTACACTGTACATCAGCATTGCTATATTCTAAATTGAAGAGTAGTTATGACAACAAAACAGAAATGTGTAAATATGCAATCCATACGCACAGCAGCAAACCTATATCTTACGTAATAAACAAGTGATTAGCATCATATCAGCATAAGCAAATAAATGTTCATATGTAATCTTTAAAAAGTAAGCATGAAGGCGCAAGCAGATAAATCACAAAGTGTAACCTACATACATAACCACTGTCAGCACAATTAATCAGGTGACAATTATAACTTAAATAAATAAACACAACAGGCACATAATAAAAAAATATGACATCAGTGAAAAAGCATAGCAGCCAAGCGATGCATAATATACGCAAGTAATAACACTGTTCATTAATAAAACATTGTCGAAATCAGTAAATGTACACAAGCACGTCGCTTCACAAGTAAATTCATAGAACATGAAATTTAGCACAAAGTATGAGTCACGTAATCGCAAGCAGCAAATTACGTCTAAAGTACGTACCTAAGTGAAAATATGTTACCTGAAAAATAAACTCAATTAATAGTTATCCTTTTTAGTTTATTACTTTTTTCTTCGAAATTACATTCTTCCTGAAATTTTCTCCATAGCAAGTCGTCTTAACGTCAGACACGCACAGAATTTACCTAAAGGTCTTAAATATTTTACACAACCGTATCCTGAAAAATACTGAACGTTAATAACATAATTTATAAAGTCACCATAGCTTTATACAGAATTTAGTCGGAGAAATTAGACTGTGTATTTGTTTACGTCTGTCAGTGTATTCGCACTGAGCGCTCGATCAGCTGTAGGCGCGTGACGTAGAAAGTGATTGTTTGCGGTCAACGACTGTCTTTTGCGGCGCGCAGACTTCACTGTTGCTTTGGGTATCTGACGCCGCCGGAACACGGCGCGGTATCCTTGCATTCTCCACCTGTTTACGTATAACTGTTGGTTTCTCAAAAGTATGTCATTCCACAAAAATTTTTACGTTCGATATATGATGTATTCCCTTAGAGCGCCGAGATTTAAGAGTTTCTACTTCAACAGTGTTATCATGGATAATTTTGCGAATTCTATATGGACCGTTATAAAGCAGAAAAAATTTGCGACATAAGCCTTTTCCTTTATGAGACAAACGATGAGACTTAATTAACACCTTTTGACCAACTGACAAAATTTTTAAACGACCAGGACGTTTCACTGATTTCTCTCTTCTAGCAGCCGCAGATGCAATATTTCGTAGAGCCAGGTTGACAACTTCAGAATGCCGCAGTTTCCGTGAAGGCGGAAAAGGAACGATTTCAGAAATGCGATTTGTTGGTACTTTATTTTTTAATATCAATAGAGGCGGTAAAGAAGTTGAGTCATTAGGAAGTTCATTCAGAATGTTTTGAAAAATATGAAGATACTGATCCCAAGTTCTGTGATTCTGATGACAATAAAGACGGCACAATTTATTAATTTATTTCATCCATCTTTCTGAAGCATTAGATTGAGGGTGAAAAAGTGAAATAAAAATTGGTTTAATCTTACGACGCCGTAGAGTACGAAGCCAAATTTTAGAGCGAAACTGTGATCCATTATCTGATATAACCTTATCAACATGACCAACTTCTTTAAGAAAATGTTTGATGAAAGCATTAGATACTGAACGAGCTGTTGCTTTGCGTAAAGGTGTAAAACACACATATTTTGATGTCAATTCCACTGCTACAAAAATGTACGCAAAACCATTAGTAGATCGAACCACTGGACCGAACAAATCAACTGCAGCCATCTCCTTTAATTTCGCTGGAATGATAGGAAACAACGGTGCTCTGTGAGAAATTGTTGGCGGCTTAGCCTTTTGACATAATTTGCATTTGGCAAGAACAGATCGAATACGTTTTTCCATATTACTGAAATAGCAATTTTCTCGTAATTTATGAAAGCATTTTCTAGGACCAAAGTGCGCATAACTGAAATGTGTAAACGAGGTGTGGCCAAATCATCCAATCTAACAAAGCGTCTAAGAAAATTACAGACACCAAGGAAACTACGAACATCACGTTTTGTGGAAGGAACAGCATAATTACGAATAGCGTCTAGTTATTCTGGATCTGGAAGAATACCGTCTGTAGAAATAATGTGACCGAAAAATTTCACCTGAGAACGACCAAATTCAGATTTTTCCAAGTTCTCTGTAATGCCAACTCTTGCAAAAATACGTAATAATAAATCCAAAATTTTGTTATGCTCACTCCAAGAACGTTTAGCAATAAGAATATCGTCAACATATGAAGTAATATTGTCACGAAGATAAACAGGTAAGATTTCGTTTAAACTACGAATGAATGCTGCAGAAAATATAGTAAGTCCAAACGGTAATTTCCAAAGTCACTTTTGGGTAAAACAGTCAAATCCGGTTATTTTTTACCTACTGTCTAGATAGATGGATAGTAGAAGAGTTGTTTTTTATAGATGCAAAGAATAGTGAAAGAGTAGGCAGCGGTGCAGAAAACTAAAAGGGAAATAGCACCACTACAGCTCGGGGCCCTGTGAGCGCTACGGCACATATTCACTTAGTGTAGTGAATCCCCTGAGGACTTTTAATAGCTGCACATAAATTTCAGTTTGTGACTTAGTGGCAAATTTGGCGGAAGTGCGTACGTAAATTGATCTAACCATGCACATGGATGTATGTCATTCTTAGAATTGCGGAAGATCTTAAATTTCCGAACAGTCAAAAAGTGTTTATAGTCAAAGTTTTCGCCTCGTGGCGACAAAGACCTACCGCGTCTGTCCCAGTTTGAATGTCGATTATTGTCAAGTTCGCGCGCCTGGCGCTCTCTTGTTGCGTCCCGTAAATGAAACAAATTATCTTCTTCAAACCCCTCTGCTATCTTGGATTCCAAATTTCTTTCGCTGTCTTTTCCTACAATTTCCCCTTCAATTTGTTTGACTTGCTTTCGTAATGCCTCAACTTCCCTTTTAACACGTTCATTAAATTTTCCCTGATTTTCAACATGCTTATTTATGTTCTGGTACTCTTCGGTTTCTGCAAATGGTAATGGAGCTGTATCATCCGACTCTCTGTCCCCATGTAAACTAAGATTTGTCAATTTATCTGAAATCTCCTCAACTCTTTCCGATAAGTCACCTATTTTTTCTTTCTGTTTATTTACTTCCGTAAGTGTCGCGACTCGGGTTTCAGTATTGACACATTTGGTAGTTAACTGTTCATATTGTTGTGTTAGGTTATTTATTCTGTCATTTGGTACCGATTCCTCGATTCTCTCAAATATTTCTTCCTTATCGTGTGCACGTTGTAAATTTAACTCTGAAAATTTTTGTACTATCGCGCGATCTCTTTCTTCCTGTTCTCTATCCTGTTCCCTTTGCCTAATCTCTACTGCAATTAATCTATTATTGTGAGAATTCAAAATCGGTTGCACTTCTTCTCTGATTTCTTTCTTTAACTCATCTTTCATATTTTTGAAACATGTCCCTATTCGTGAGTCTAACCGTGTTTCCATTGTTTCCATCTCTGTTTTAATTGTTCCTATTTGTGATCCCACTGTTTTTAGTTCAGATCCCAAAGTTCCCATCTCGGTTTTAATTGTTCCTATTTGTGATCCCTGTGAGTCTAACCGTGTTTTTAATTCAGATCCTTGTGAGTCTAACCGAGATCCCAAATTTAATATTGCACTCATCAACTGCTCCATATTAACTGTTTCAAAATTCTTTTCGCTCCTAACATTTCCCGCAAAACCAGTTTCCTTCGTCATAGCTGTAAAGCTATCTGTGTTCGATACTATTTCAGAATCTTCTATCGTTAATCTCGTATTCTGTGAATTTTCTGATTGAGAAAAATTTTGAAATGGTTCCGGACTATTTTCCCGACTTCTTAAATTGTTTTCAACTTCATTATCCATCACACTGTTGTCCTGTGTTGGCGAGTTCGCCATGTCAACAATTTCGTCATTCTGACTATCCATCTTTTTTGCCTTTTTCATTGACCGCGTAATCATTTACAAAACATACAAAACTCGTCACTATATGAAAATTACACACAATGACACTTTATCTCCAACAATACCAGTCACACGAAATGTTTCCCTCAAACACGATTAATCGAACAATTGAAATAATTGCACTAACTGTCAAACCCGTAGACAAGACAACAGAAATGAAATTTTGCAAAATAAATACCATTAGAAGAATGACAATTACCAAATATACACATGCAAAATAGACTACAATTACTAAACTACAAATTACTACAACAATACTGTCTACTATTTTTACAATCAGAAGAATTCCAAGGGACGATCCGAAGCAGCGGTCGCCTCGTGCATGGGGGCTTAATTAAAATAGAATGCAAATAATTTTAATTTTTTGTTGCTGTTTGTCCGATTACGAAGTCTCGTAAACGGTTGGCCCTGACTAGTATTATTACGCTATCTGACTGCATAGAACAATAACAAAGAATGAAATGGAAATTTTCATTAACACAATTAATTAATTAAGTCCCCAGCAACTATAAAACCTACGAAACCAAAGCACAAGTGTAACTGTTCTGTGTGTGGAAGTATGACTCAACGTACGCATCTGGCACGGTTCTTCTTCAATAGCACAAGAAATTTTAAATATCATTTATACTGAATTAATTAAAGAAAATAGAAATACCATAATTACTCAAGAAAACCAGAATTACACTCTAATACAAGAACACAAGCCAGATGCTTTGTTGACTGAACCTGTAATGACGCATTATTCAGGACATTGAAATAATGAGAAAGAAAAGTAGTTTGTTACCTTAATTTATATTGATGAAAAGCACTCTAGACATTACAATCTCTCCACACCGACTCGCTACTATCACATCTCAACAAGAACGTTTCAGTATCACATCTCAGCAAGCACTGCCTACTAGCTCATCTCAATAAACACTCCTCACTACGACATCTCAGCACTGACTACTACGAGCTCTCCCCAAGCACTGACTACAACGACATCTCAATAATCACTGCCAGTGGAGGCGGCAGAACAATACTCTCTAGCGCGATCTCTGGCGCTGTGGCTCAGTGTAGCCACCTTTCAAAATACATTGTTTGTTCTCTATCAAAATCTTTCATTTGCTAACCGTGCCTATCAGTAGTTAGTGGCTTCAGAAGTTAGAGTCTTTTATTTAGCTGGCAGTATTGGCGCTCGCTGTATTGCAGTAGTTCGAATAACGAAGATTTTTGTGAGGTAAGTGATTCATGAAAGGTATAGGTTATTGTTAGTCAGGGCCATTCTTTTGTAGGGATTATTGAAAGTCAGATTGCGTTGCGCTAAAAATATTGTGTGTCAGTTTATTGATGATCAGAATAAGTAAAGAGAGAAATGTCTCAGTACGTTCAGTTTTACTCAGCTGTCTCTGTATCAGATGACGTAGAAGTTTACCAGCACAGTAATTTATAATTTTTCTAAGGGGACGGAGGTCATCAGTCCCCTAGACTTAGAACTACTTAAACCTAAGTAACCTAAGGACATCACACACATCCATGCCCTGGGCAGGATTCGAACCTGCGACCGTAGCAGGCGCGACTACGTTGGAAAACAGATGTGTGAAGATGAAGAATAAAGATGTGCAATATTATAAAGTTTGTTTTATGTAAAAAAGCTTTTCGAGTTTTCACTTCAAAAAATTCGGAGGCATTACTTTTGAGCACACCGTCGTAAAACTAGTATCCGTATATTTGCGAAACGTAATCAGTGGAGAATGCAGAAATGAAACAATCATATGTTTTTGAAACACTGCTTTTGAGCCGGCCGCGGTGGTCTAGCGATTCTAGGCGCTCAGTCCGGAACCGCGCGACTGCTACGGTCGCAGGTTCGAATCCTGCCTCGGGCATGGATGTGTGTGATGTCCTTAGGTTAGTTAGGTTTAAGTAGTTCTAAGTTCTAGGGGACTGATGACTACAGATGTTAAGTCCCATAGTGCTCAGAGCTATTTGAACCAATTTGAACTGCTTTTGAAGCTGACTGCAGAACGATCCTGTTCCCTTCAACATACATTGCGCGTAAGGACAATGAAAAACTTAGGGCACATGCGGAGGCATATAGAGTCGATCTTTCCTCGTTCTATTGCAAGTGGAACAGAGAAATGACGAGTACTGCTGGTACGGGGTAGCTTTCGCAAGCGCCGTAAGGTGGATTGGGGAGTATCGATGTAGATGTAGTAGTACAGGAGACTGTTAAAGATCAGATTGATTAAGCGAGTAATGACGAAAGACATACCGCGACGAGTCAGTGAAAGACTAATAAATAACATTGGCTGGAATGAACAGAATGTTTGGATACATATCACGACATAAGTCGTTAATAAAGACTATAGCTGAAAGATGGTGCACAGAAGGAAGGAACTACAGAGGCAACAATAAATATGAGTGTACATTGCGGATCGTACATGCTATAGGATGCAGCCAGCAGTTAGGCTGAAGTGGAGAACCAAACAACGAGACTGTAGAAGTGCTTAGGCAAGACGTTAGCGTTGATGACCGACAATGGCCGAGATATTTTCGCAGTGTGAAACACTAACAGAATAGAGAAATATCTTTTTGTAAGCTTTTGCCATTCCATGTTTAAAGAAAATACCTCACGTTTAATCAAATAAGTCAGCTCACTGATATTGCACTAACAATAGTATTTAAGTAACTTTTTGGAACTTTGGAGTTATTCGTGTTTTATTCGTGGTATCATTGTTTATAAAAACTTGTATCGCTGTATGGGATCCTGTGAACTGACGTACTCACATCTGTATACCACAAAATATCTATCTGCCTCAACTGGGGGAAGCCTGTTTTTACTTACTCACACAATAAAATCTTTCACAAAGGGTGCTGGCAGTCAAACAAACAATCTTTGACAGCAAAGCAGGTCGTCGGCGATCCATTAGAAACGCAAGTACCTGTTGTGGCAGTCTCAAGAGATTACGAGACCCGTATTAGCGTTCGCGCTTCAAGGTCCGCCAGCCAGTGATTCAGCAAGTTTGAGTGTAATGAGCTACTGTGATGACGCCTTCGTCTCGCATTCGAGTAGGTAGCTCGGTTTCAAAGTCCTCTCCAGAAGTTACAGAGTTCCGTTTACGAGAAACCTATGCCTACACTTGTACTCCGCAAGTCGCCTTGCGGTGTGTGGCGGAGGGAACACAGCTGCCACTATCATTTCCCTAACCCCCGTTTCATTCGCGAACGTTGCGTTGGATGTACGTAAGGCTTCGTATGAGCTCTAATTATCTCTTTGTGGACGTTTCGAGAGACATAAGTGGTCCAATAATATGTCCACCCACTCTCCTTGGAAAATATGCTCTCGTAATTTCAATCGTAAAAATCTCCGCGCAGTGTGCAACGTATCGCTCGCCACTGGAGTCACCTGAAAACCTCCGTAACACCTTGGCATTTTCTGAATGAAACCAATGTGTTATTATTCTTTCGATCTTTACGCTCATCTATTAATTGAACTTGGAAAGGATCACAGAGGGACAATTCTCTAGTATCTCTGTATGTTCATCTTTTTAGAGACGGTTGCGGGACTCGCCTGTTCGACACAGGATGTCAATTAAACACTTTTCAGCCGTCTAGTTTCCAGACTTGTTTTATTTGGCTACCAGTTTACTACGCCATCTCCAGGCGCTGTTACAGAAGATGCCTTAAGACTGCGTAGTAAAACGCTGAAACTGGTAGCTAAATAAAACAAGTTTGGAAACTAGACGCCTGAAAGGTGTTTAATTTGACATATTATAGTCAAGAATATGTCGAGCGGCTGTTCTGTAATCCATTTCTTTCGTAAAGTGTAAAATGTTTTTCGTAAAAGACTTACATTTTCTTAAGATTCTTTCGACGAATCCGAGCCCGGGAACTCCTTGCTCTAGAACTAATATTATATGGTCTGGAACGGTGGCACAATATGGATTAATTAGGGAGTAGAGCGTGTTGGTGGACTTGTCAACCAAAAATAAAATTTCTTTCAGATCACATTTTTATTGTGCAAGAAGATCCACCCGCCTATTACCAGCTTCTATAGTTACAAGCAAAATTGCTAACATTCGCAGTTCTGTTTAGAAAATACAATAATTTTGTTACATGCATAATTTGTGATAGCAGTTACTGAGTACCTTAGTTGTTATGCTCAATACAAACATTAAACACTTAAAATCCAATAAAATATTAAACCGTTAAGATTGTAAACAAATAGGTTTCTTTCACTACTCACTAATAGACCAATGTTCTGAACATAGTTTATGTTATCTAGTTAACGTATGAAACAATTCAGCGGACTATCATTGTGCCTTTTGAGCACCAAGAACTTCCACGTTACACTTTTGACATCTACTGTCCTATCCCAGAAACTTAAACGCTGTAGCTTTAAATTTGTTATAAAAACAAATTTATTGTAGGAGCTGCTCCATTGCCCAAGGAGACATACGTAGTCAAAGAGTGACTAGATAATGATTACAAAATGATTCGCACATCAGCTCTGAAGCGAGTAGACAATGATTACAAAGTAATTCAAAAAACAGTTTTTGCCTACGAACAGTCCACGAAGAGCTCGGACGCGCACTATCCGTTTAAGCACAGCGCCAACACGCTACAAATAGCAACTTAGATTACGATCGGCGCAGTACAGCTGATTTCAAACAACTGCCGCTGCACGAACAAATATCGATTAATTCGGCTGTAACCCAAAAATTTTGCGAGGCTAGATTAGTCACTCGTGTTAGTTAGACACGGACCGTGATGTTCACAGCTACGACAGATATTGCTCAAAGCTTGCCCGCCGCTACAGAGGCGGAACTCGCAGTATCGCCGTCGCCCTACACGACCGCCGTCCCCCAGCCGGCCTACGGAAACAAACCGCGAGCAATGGATAGCTCGGCCACGTGGTTGTTGACTTCGGCGATATTACTAGAGCAATGTACGGTTGTTTTCTTCGTACTACCGTAGCCAGGACGGTTGCTGTTCAACGAGGTGTAGCTGCACACTCTGCCATGTTCCTTGTCAACTGTTCGGCTCCGCGCATGTGTCCTACACTCTGCGGCGATACGCGAAATCAAGGATACCAGAAATAGCACCTGTCGGATGCGACCTTTCATCCGTCGATAGCCAGAATCATTGTCATGCCACTTTACAACAGGTTTCTCCGTGGTGTTTAATGTTTTTCGCTGTTTCCAGTAAGGTATCGTTAGTATTATAATCAAAAAGTAATGAATCTCTTCCACGATTTATGTGCAGTAAGAGGGCAAGGGGAATCAACTGTTAATTGCAGAGGAAAGAGCGGATAGCTGGAAGGGGTACACTGAAGGTCTCTATATGAGGGAGTTGGTTTGTCTGATGTGGTAGAAGAAGAAACAGGAGCGATTCAAAAGAGATAGGTGATCCAGTCTTAGAATCAGAATTTAAAAGAGATTTGGAGGGCTTAGGATCAAGTAAGGCCGAAGAGATGGATAACATTCCATCAGAATTTCTAAAATCATTGGGGGAAGTGGTAACGAAACGACCATTCACGTTGGTGCGTGGAATGTATGAGTCTGGCGACATGCCATTTGGCTTTCGGAAAAATATCATCCACGCAATTCCGAAGACTGCAAGAGCTGACAAGTGCGAGAATTATCGCACAATCAGCTTTACATCTCATGCATCCAAGTTGCTGACAATAGTATAGTGAAAAATGGAAAAGAAAGTTGAGGATGTGTTAGATGACGATCAGTTTGGCATTAGGAAAGGTAGAGGCACCAGAAACTCAATTCTGACGTTGCTGGTGATAATGGAAGCAAGACGAAAGAAAAATAAGGCACGTTCATAGGATATGTCGACCTGGAAACAGCATTCGACAATGCAAAATGGTGCAATTCTGAGAAAAATAGGGCAAAGCTACAGGGAAAGACGGGTAATATGCAATATGTACAAGAGGCAAGAGAGAATAATAAGAGTGGACGACCAAGAACGAAGTGCTCGGATTAAAAAGGATGTAAGACAGGGATGTAGTCTTTCGCCCCTTCTGTTCAATCTGTACATCGAAGAAGTAATGAGGGAAATAAAAGAAAGGTTCAGCAGTGGGATTAAAATTCATGGTGAAAGAATATCTATGATGCGATTCGCTGATGACGTTGTTGTGGTGACGAGTGAAAGTGAAGAAGAATTACATGATCTTAATGGAATGAACAGTTCAATGAGTACAGAATACAAACTGAGAGTAAATCGAAAAAAGACGAAAGTAATGAGTAGTTGCAGAAATGAGGACAGCGAGAAACTTATCAGGATTGATGGTAACGAAGTAGATCAAGTTAAGAAATTCTGCTACCTAGGCAGCAAAATAATCAATGACGAACTGAACAAGGAAGACGTCAAAAGCAGAGCAAAACTAGTAAAAATGGCTTTCCTGACCAAGAGAAATCTACTAGTATCATAGGCCTTAATTTGAGGAAGAAATTTCTGAGAATATACGTTTGAAGCACAGCATTGTGTGGTAGTGAAACACAGACTGTGCTAAAACCGGAAGAGAAAAAAATCGAGGCATTTGAGATGTGGTGCTACAGACGAATGTTGAAAATTAGGTGGACTGGTAAGGTATGGAATAAGGAGGTTCTGCGCAGGATCGAAGAGAAAAGGAATAGGCGGAAAACACTGACAAGGAGAAGGGCAGGATGATACAACATCTGTTAAGGCATGAGGGAAAGATTTACATCGTACTAGAGGGGCTGTAGAGGGCAAAAACTGTAGAGGGATACAGAGATTGGAATACATCCATCAAATAATTGAGGACGAATGTAGCAGGTGTAGAGGTTGGCACAGGAGAGGGTCGGCCGTGGTGGACGAGCCGTTCTAGGCGCTTCAGTCTGGAACCGCGCGACCGCTACGGTCGCAGGTTCGAATCCTGCCTCGGACATGGATGTGTGTGATGTCCTTAGGTTGGTTAGATTTAAGTAGTTCTAAGTTCTAGGGGACTGATGACCTAAGAAGTTAAGTCCCATAGTGCTCAGAGCCATTTGAGCCATTTGAACCACAGGAGAGGAATTCACAGCGCGCCGCATCAAACTAGTCAGAAGACTGATGACTCAAAAACAAAAAACCAAAAACAAAAAAAAAAAAACGAAAAAAACAAAAAAAAGAACCTTACATTTATTTACGTGGAGGTTCAGCTACTATTCTCTGCACGAATCGCCTATGCTCTGCAGATCGTCCTGTATTTCACTACAGCTTTCTAACGTCGCAGCCTTCCCAGAAGCGATAGCATTGTTCACGAGCAATGGCGAAGCTTGCTCTACCATCTTCTGTTTCGATGTCAGTGTAATCACAGAGCGGCAGAATTGATGATTTCCACGTAATATATGACTACACTGTAGGACTAAAACTCATTATGATTGCTGAGCAAATTCGTTACCAGATTTTGCTGAGGAAAAGGAGGAAGCAAGAACGAATACGACAATTTAACGTCCTGTCGACGAGGAGCTCATTACGGACGGAATGCAGGCTAGAGTTGGAATGGGAAAGAGAGGGAAGTCGTCTGTACCGTTTCAAAGGATCCTCCGTCGTATCGGCCTTAAGAGGACTAGTACGTGAATAAGTGTCACAGAATCGATTTTTTTAAATTGCTGTCTTAAAAATTCGCTGTAGTTTTCGGAAAAGGAAAAAGTTTACTCGGAGGAAATTATAGGGAAGAAAACCCCAAAATTAGAGGAATTTGAAAGTGACTGCACGCGTGACGGCGTCCTCATGTCACTCAGACAGCTCTGCTAAAAACAGAATTTTGTTCTCTCTAGACAAGTAATTACATAGCAGGAGTCAAAACCCAAATGAGAGTTTTAACAACTGCACATGGGAACGGATACTAAAATATGTTCTTCTAGGACTAAAAACTGTCAAAATACACGTGCTGAATGCTCTGGTATGTTTATAGATAGTGCAGTGTCGGGTTTTAAGGTGATGGAATTGATGGGTGTGCCTCGTGGACTAAATTGCCACTGACCGCATAGGACTCTCCGAAGCAGGTGTTGGAGCCACCACAGAAGCAAGAATAAAAATAAGAAGAACTCTGAAAGAGAAAAGTGAGGGAGAGCAGCACCAGTAACAAGATGAATACTGGCCTGGGATGCGTTAGTACACACATCGAAAAAAGTTTTGCATCACCTCGGTTCCGAGAGTTCCGGAACCTGTACAGAAAAGTGGAATAGAGATCAACATCATTTCCGCCCTTTTTGTTGCTCATGAAAACCACAAATTGCATGTTGTACCCCCATACAGCGAGACCTTCAGAGGTGGTGGTCCAGATTGCTGTACACACCGGTACCTCTAATACATAGTAGCATGTCCTCTTGCATTGATGCATGCCTGTATTCGTCGTGGCGTACTATACACAAGTTCATCAAGGCACTGTTGGTCTAGATTGTCCCACTACTCGGCGTAGATCCATCAAAGCGATTGGTGGGTCGTGTCACGTCATGTCATGTAGACAGCCCTTTTCAAGCCATCCCAAGCATGTTCGATAGGGTTCATGTCTGGAGAACATGCTGGCCACTCTAGTCGAGCGATGTTGTTATCCTGAAGGAAATCATTCACAAGATGTGCACGATGGGGATGCGAATTGTCGTCATTGAAGATGAATGCCTCACCAATATGCTGTCGATATGGTTGCACTATCGGTCGGTGGATGGGATTCACGTATCGTACAGCCGTTACTGCGACTTCCAGGACCACCAGCGGCGTACGTCGGTCTCACATAATGCCACCCCAAAACTGCAGGGAACCTCCACCTTGCTGAACTCGCTGGACAGTGTGTCTAAGGCGTTCAGCCTGACCAGGTTGCCTCCAAACACGTCTCCGACAATTGTCTGGTTGAAGGCATATGCGACACTCATCGGTGAAGAGAACGTGATGCCAATCCAGAGCGGTCCATTCGGCATGTTGTTGGCCCATCTGTCCCGCGATGCATGGTGTCGTGGTTACAGAGATGCCCCCCCCCCCCCCTAGCAATGGACTTCCAGAGTGAAGTTGTGCATCATGCAACGTATTGTGCACAGTTTGAGTCGTAAGACGACGTTCTGTGGCTGCACGAAAAGCATTTTTCAACATGGTGGCAATTCTGTCAGGGTCTCTTCGAGGCATAATCCGTAGGTAGTGGTCATCCATTGCAGTAGTAGCCCTTGGGAGGCCTGAGCGAGGCATGTAATCGACAGTTCCGGTCTCTTTGTATCTCCTCCATGTCCGAACACCATCGCTTTGGTGCACTCCGAGACGCCTGGACACTTCCCTTGTTGAGAGCCCTTCCTGGCACAAAGTAACAATGCGGACGCGATCGAACAGCGGTATTGACCGTCTAGGCATGGTTGAACTACAGACAACACGAGCCGTGTACCTCCTTCCTGGTGGAATGACCGTAATTGATCGGCTGTCGAACCCCCTCCGTGTAATAGGCGCTGCTCATGCATGGTTGTTTATATCTTTTGGGCTGGTCTAGTGCCATCTCTGAACAGCCAAAGTGACTGTCTGTGATACAATATCCGCAGTCAACGTCTATCTTTAGCTCTGGGAACCAGGATGAAGCAAAACTTTTTTGATGTGTGTATTGTACAGGGAGGTAGAGAAACAGCCTTCAACTTTAATTTGAATTTCCCGGAAATTCACTTTTTTTGGTGTTCCGGTACACATTGGTTTAAAACTATTAAATATAGAGCGCTAAAATTTTGTATACTGTCTTAAAAAAAGTAGACTATTTTTATGACTTGAATTAAAGGCTTTTTAAAGAAAAAATATGATTTAATTACTGAAATTTTTGATTATCATTATTTAGGAAATTTTTGAAGCGTATGTTACGCTGGAGGACGATGGTCCAATGCCACGTCCGGGCTTCCTGGTTTAGGTTTTCCGTGATTTTACTAAATAACTTCAGGCAAACGCGGAATGGTTCTTTTGCAAGGGCACGGCCGATTTTCTTTCCCATCCTTCCCTAACCCGATCGAACCGATGACCACGCTGTTTGGTCCCCTCCCCGAAATCAATTAACCGTAAGTTACACCAGGAACATATTTTTAGAAGTTTATTTCAGTCATACTAGTGTAAAGAACTTCCAGGAAAAAACACGCTTCTACTTGTTTTTTATTCCGAGATAAGTATTCCTATCTACATCTACATCTACATCCATACTCCGCAAGCCACCTGACGGTGTGTGGCGGAGGGTACTTTGAGCACCTCTATCGGTTCTCCCTTCTGCTCTAGTCTCGTATTGTTTGTGGAAAGAAGCATTGTCGGTATGCCTCTGTGTGGGCTCTAATCTCTCTGATTTTATCCTCATGGTCTCTTCGCTAGATGTACGTAGGAGGGAGGAATATACTGCTGACTCCTCGGTGAAATGTTCTCGAAACTTCAACAAGAGCCCGTACCGAGCTACTGAGCGTCTCTCTTGCAGAGTCTTTCACTGGAGTTTATCTATCATCTCCGTAACGCTTTCGCGATTACTAAATGATCCTGTAACGAAGCGCGCTGCTCTCCGTTGGATCTTCTCTATCTCTTCTGTAAACCCTATCTGGTACGGATCCCACACCGGTGGGCAGTATTCAAGCAGTGGGCGAACAAGTGTACTGTAACCTACTTCCCTTGTTTTCGGATTGCATTTCCTTAGGATTCTTCCAATTAATCTCAGTCTGGCATCCGCTTCACCGACGATTAATTTTATATGGGTTTCCATTTTAAATCACTCCTAATGCCTACTCCCAGATAATTTATGGAATTAACTGCTTCCAGTTGCTGACCGGCTATATTGTAGCTAAATGATAAGGGATCTATCTTTCTATGTATTCGCAGCACATTACACTTGTCTACATTGAGATTCAATTGCCATTCCCTGCACCATGCGTCCATTCGTTGCAGATCCTCCTGCATTTCAGTGCAATTTTCCATTGTTACAACCTCTCGATATACTACAGCATCATCCGCAAAAAGCCTCAGTGAACTTCCGATGTTATTCACAAGGTCATTTATGTATATTGTGAATAGCAAGGTCCTACGACACTCCCCTGCGGCACACCTGAAATCACTCTTACTTCGGAAGACTTCACTCCATTGAGAATGACGTGCTGCGTTCTGTTATCTAGGAACTCTTCAGTCCAATCACACAATTGGTATGCTGTACATAAATAATTAATATGCCTTATTCCACTTGCAACGCGAAATATAGTCCGGAAAAAAGTTAAGACCAAAAGCTGTCGTTTGAACATCAAATTATTACCAAAAAGATCTCTTAGAAGATGCATTACATGGGTCTACATCTCCTGTTCGTTGAGCTACACCATTTATAAAAGTGAAAATTTTTCCAAGATTTCCCCTTTCGTTTACGAACCAGTTCCCTTAAGCAGAGAGGAAAAATCATGGAAAAGCTGTGGCTGTGCCGGGTTTTGAACTGCCCTAACCTCGAATACGGATCCAGTATCTTGTCGCTACTCCATTTCCTACCACTCTACTTTCAAATTCAGCGAATGCTTCTAATATATGTCTCTTTACGCTCATTTTGGTTTTGTTTGGCCCTTTTTTTGTGAAGAAACCTTTGATCACATTTAAATCTACCCTGAAACTTTCTTTGCTTTTGTAGTAGCTTACTAACACGGCTATGGAATCGCAGTGGACTTTCCCCACTGCTCCCAAGTTTCCTCAGCTCATCTGCATTACTAAACGGCTAACACGGTGCACGGAACACGATGCCAGATGCAAGTTGCCTATCTTACAGGTTCTAAGGACAAAAAAATTGACTTTCAGTATGTCATATAATTAATGGCCAAATTTAAAAACTGCAAATGCCGCCATAATCTACGCATTAAGAAGTAAAATCTTACGTTAAGGGTTTAGCACAGTAAGTCAAGTATTAAAGCTAGAAACTCTGCACATGTCGTGAGGCAGTGTAATTTACAGCTCGCAATGAGAACAGTGAGCGACTTCCAAAAAACTTTATATATAATTTGAAAACTTTCTGTAACTTTTTCTTGCTGGTACCTTCAGAAAATTAAAGGAAAAAAGTTTATCGCGTACTACGTCTTTGATGTCCATGCAGTAAAACTTCAGCATCTGTCATGACGATTAATGTATTACTTCTTTAGTACTAATTCTACTCAGAACCAACTTTGCAGACAGTTTTCACGTCTATCACTGAATGTACATGCAAAATTATATAATTGTACGACGCATATTTCAGGAGATTTGTCATAAACATTGAGATTCTTGAAAAACTAGCTTTTCTTAAGCTGGAGCGCAAATTACCCAGAGTATACTCTTCCAGTATTTAGTAATGAGACCACTTAGACACTTCCAACAACCTTTAAACACAGTTTCAAACTTTTTCTAATGTTCAAGATTTGAAATGGTTAACGTCAAATATGTTACACATTAACTTATTTGTGAAGTAATTGGAAGTTCGAAGGTGCTTATACGTGGTAGTTAGATCCCTTAAAGAATGGGCGGGGGAACGGGGAGGAGAGGGTGAAGGAGGTGGTTAGTGGAACACTTATAAGTCGTAGGTGAAGAATAATTTTAAATTTTATCAATTCGTGCTCGATTTATTCGTCCTCGGACTTGAATATTCGGTGTTGACTGCTCAGATAAACTGTAATTTCCTTCCCGATAGTCTTGCATAAAGATATTCTTATCTTCCTTAATATTCCTTGTAATAGCTGCATTAATTAACGCTACAACAGTCTTATGGTTACTGACTTCGTCTTCTGCGTTAACAGATTTCATATGTTTGGGTCTGATGGTTATTATGAGATTTAAGAGTTGCCCTCGTGAGCCGCTCTCCCTCTCTGACGTGCACATCGATGACATACAAAAATCAAAATGACGTGACCACCTTATAATCTGTTAAGGGCCGCTGCGCGCGCAAATTGAAGCGCCCCGCCAGAGACGTTTGTAAGTAGCCTGTTTGTACGTTGGCAGCGCTAAGACTGTGTTAATATCGCTGACTGTGCCCCTGGCGAGAGATCTGTGGTTGGGTGGACTAGCAGTAAGCGAATGGATACGGAAGTGTATGCACATGATATTCTTAGAGGAGACTCTGTGTTGGTTACACATCCATTGTAAAGTGAGATGAAATGATGTATTTATAAGAAAATACGGAAGGAAATGTATGATGATAGATGTTTCGCTGATAATGTTGGGCAATGGAATTACTGACAACTATATAAATTTTAAAACTAGATGTCACATGATTAAGGTAAAATTTTCTAAATACAGTGTTTACTCTTCAACAAAATCTTTGTTTCATTAACCATATGCCTCCTAGTAGTTAGAGTCTATAGTAGTTGGTACTTGCTGTAATTGCTCTAGTTTGTGTTATGAAGATTGTGAGGTAAGTTCAAATGGTTCAAATGGCTCCGAGCACTATGGGACTTAACAGCTGTGGTCATCAGTCCCCTAGAACTTAGAACTACTTAAACCTAACTAACCTAAGGACATCACACACATCCATGCCCGAGGCAGGATTCGAACCTGCGACCGTAGCAGTCGCACGGTTCCGGACTGCGCGCCTAGAACCGCGAGACCACCGCGGCCGGCGTGAGGTAAGTGACTTATGAAAAAGAATAGTCTGCACTGTTCGGATTCGTGATTGAAATGAGTTTTTGAAGTTAACAGTGTCGGAGGTAGTTTCATATTTCTTTAATATTTTTTGGATTTGTATTATTGTTAGGATTTCTTGCAATCCAGAGTCATTTTTGTGTTAATTATTGCAAGTCATTTTGTCAATGTACAGCAGTCAGATGGTGTTGGGCTTGTATATTGTGGGTAATAAATGAATAGGTTAAGTTTGAGTTGTCTTCGTCAGGGAAAATTCGGTAGGTAAAATTTTAATACAAATAATTAAAGAGGTAGTTTCACGGTGTCATTAAACGTGTTCTTCGTTTGTTTTACTGAACCCGAACGACAGCGATATAACAACTGGACATGGAACGGTAGTAAGGATCGAACGCGATCCAAAGGGTGAGCAGTCTCGTGTGCTATAAGATCAGCTGACACTAACTGTATCTCACGAGCCGCTTGAATTTGCGCGCGCAAGGATCTGATTGCCTAACATGAATGCTAATTAACTCTGAAAGAGCAGCGTATAATTTTTTTCTTGTCAGTTATTTCTCAGCACAATCTACCCTGCAACACTCTTACAAGCTTTTCAGTCTGTGTGTCTGACTACACTGTATATACAGGGTGGTCCATTGATAGTGACCGGGGCAAATATCTCACGAAATAAGCACCAAACGAATAAACTACAAAGAACGAAACTCGTCTAGCTTGAAGGGGGAAACAAGATGGCGCTATGGTTGGCCCGCTAGATGTCGCTGCCTTAGGTCTGACGGATATCAACTGCGTTTTTTTAAAATAGGAACCCCCATTTTTATTACATATTCGTGTAGTACGTAAAGAAATTTGAATGTTTTAGTTGGGCCACTTTTTTCGCTTTGTGATAGATGGCGCTGTAATGGTCACAAACGTGTAACTACGTGGTATCGCGTAACATTCCACCAGTGCGGACGGTATTTGCTTCGTGATACATTACACGTGTTAAAATGGACCGTTTACCAATTGCGGAAAAGGTCGATATCGTGTTGATGTATGGCTATTGTGATCAAAATGCCAAACGGGCATGTGCTATGTACGCTGCTCGGTATCCTGGACGACATCATCCAAGTGTCCGGACCGTTCGCCGGATAGTTACGTCATTTAAGGAAACAGGAAGTGTTCAGCCACATGTGAAACGTCAACCACGACCTGCAACAAATGATGATGCCCAAGTAGGTGTTTTAGTTGCTGTCGCGGCTAATCCGCACATCAGTAGCAGACAAATTGCTCGAGAATCGGGAATCTCAAAAACGTCGGTGTTGAGAATGCTACATCAATATCGATTGCACCCGTACCATATTTCTATGCACCAGGAATTGCATGGCGACGACTTTGAACGACGTGTACAGTTCTGCCACTGGGCACAAGTGAAATTACGGGACGATGACTGACTTTTTGCACGCGTTCTATTTAGCGACGAAGCGTCATTCACTAACAGCGGTAACGTAAATCGGCATAATATGCACTATTGGGGAACGGAAAATCCACGATGTCTGCGACAAGTGGAACATCAGCGACCTTGGCGGGTTAATGTATGGTGCGGCATTATGGGAGGAAGGATAAATTGGTCCCCATTTTTTCGATGGCAATCTAAATTGTGCAATGTATGATGATTTCCTACGTAATGTTCTACCGATGTTACTACAAGATGTTTCACTGCATGGCAGAATGGCGATATACTTCCAACATGATGGAGGTCTGGCATATAGCTCGCGTGCGGTTGAAGCGGTATTGAATAGCATATATCATGACAGGTGGATTGGTCGTCGAAGCACCATACTATGGCCCGCACCTCCACCGGATCTGACGTCCCCGGATTTCTTTCTGTGGGGAAAGTTGAAGGATATTTGCTATCGTGATCCATCGACAACGCCTGACAACATGCGTCAGCGCATTGTCAATGCATGTGCGAACATTACGGAAGGCGAACTACTCGCTGTTGGGAGAGGAATGTCGTTACACGTATTGCCAAATGCATTGAAGTTGACGGACATCATTTTGGGCATTTATTGCATTAATGTGGTATTTACAGGTAATCACGCTGTAATAGCATGCGTTCTAAAATGGTTCAAATGGCTCTGAGCACTATGGGACTCAACATCTTAGGTCATAAGTCCCCTAGAACTTAGAACTACTTAAACCTAACTAACCTAAGGACAACACACACACCCATGCCCGAGGCAGGATTCGAACCTGCGACCGTAGCAGTCCCGCGGTTCCGGACTGCAGCGCCAGAACCGCTAGACCACCGCGGCCGGCAGCATGCGTTCTCAGAAATGATAAGTTCACATAGGTACATGTATCACATTGTAACAACGGAAATAAAATGTTCAAACGTACCTACGTTCTCTGTTTTAATTTAAAAAAACCTACCTGTTACCGACTGTTTAAAATTGTGAGCCATATGTTTGTGACTATTACAGCGCCATCTATCACAAAGCTAAAAAAGTGGTCCAACTAAAACATTCATATTTCTTTACATACTCGCTACGGTCGCAGGTTCGAATCCTGCCTCGGGCATGGATGTTTGTGATGTCCTTAGGTTAGTTAGGTTTAACTAGTTCTAAGTTCTAGGGGACTAATGACCTCAGCAGTTGAGTCCCATAGTGCTCAGAACCATTTGAACCATCTTTACATACTACACGAATATGTAATAAAAATGGGGGTTTATATTTAAAAAAAACTCAGTTGATTGACCTTTGGCAGCGCCATCTAGCGTGCCAACTATAGCGCCATCTGGTTTCCCCCTTCAAGCTAGACAAGCTTCGTTCTTTGTAGTTTTTTCGTTTGACGCTTATTCCGTGAGATATTTGGCCCGGTCACGATCAATAGACCACCCTGTATATATCCGATTACCACATATAACCAACCTTTGATGTTGGGAAGCATCCAATTATTTCACTTCCGGGATCTAATAAAAGCCAATAGTTTTTAAGTGATAATTGTTGTTTTTTATGGTCTGAGGCTGGCTGTATGGCTGGTGCCCAAAAGCCGTTAAAATAAGTTCAGCATTTTGCAGTTACTAAGAAAACTTCCATTCATAATAATAATCCTTTTGCGAGCAGTATTTTGAGAACTGCCAGGAAACTGGGAGTTGATTAACGTGGTACACTCGACTCTCAATAATTCGACACTCGATAATTTGGGGAGCAAAATAACTGATGATGGTCGAAGTAGAGAGGATATAAAATGTAGACTGGCAATGGCAAGGAAATCGTTTCTGAAGAAGAGAAATTTGTTAACATCGAGTATTGATTTAAGTGTTAGGAAGTCGTTTCTGAAAGTATTTGTATGGAGTGTAGCCATGTATGGAAGTGAAACATGGACGATAAATAGTTTGGACAAGAAGAGAATAGAAGCTTTCGAAATGTGGTGCTACAGAAGAATGCTGAAGATTAGATGGGTAGATCACATAACTAATGAGAAAGTTCTGAATAGGATTGGGGAGAAGAGAAGTTTGTGGCACAACTTTACCAGAAGACGGGACCGGTTGGTAGGACATGTTCTGTGGCATCAGGGGATCACCAATTTAGTATTGGAGGGCAGCGTGGAGGGTAAAAATCGTAGAGGGAGACCAAGAGATGAATACACTAAGCAGATTCAGAAGGATGTAGGTTGCAGTAGGTACTGGGAGATGAAGAAGCTTGCACAGGATAGAGTAGCATGGAGAGCTGCGTCAAGCCAGTCTCAGGACTGAAGACCACAACAACAACAACAACAATTTGAAACTCTCAATAATTTGAAATTTTTTTCCCAGCTGCTTATAAAATACTCGATAAAATGGAAAAAAATAAATGTGTTTTGGTCCCACTGGTCATCTGGAGTTGTAGTGACGAGGAAATCTCCGCAATAGTTTGTAGTTTTCAGGGCACACGCATTCTCCATAACTTGAAGTCCCATAATTCTATAATTCCCAGTTTCAGATCATCTGTCGTATGTTTCTTCGACCTATGATTTACCCCCATTCAGTTTGAAGTCTGATTTCATACCGAATTGTAGTCAGTCCGTGCTTCCTGAAACTGAAACGCCATGGGTGCTAGAAGAAACAAGCGACTTTCAATTAATGAAAAAAAGCTTGACGTTGGGGGAGTGGCATTTCGAATAAAGATGATGCAAAACAATTCGCTATTTTACCATCTACATTGATTGTCGATGATTATATCATGTTACCGGAAGTGTCTCAGAAACAAGCAGAAAAAGGTGACGTCAGGGAGAATTTCCGCTCCTTGAGGAGTGTTTGGTATAGTGGACAAGACGCGCCCGTGGGTGTTTTAATGTTGAAGGAAAAAGTCAAGTCTTTCTCTCAGTGAGGTGTGACTATAAAAAATCATGCCATCATGTCAAATAAATAAAATCGCTTCCCACAATTTATCGCTGAAACAATCGTTTAATGACTGCCGACCTTGGCGAATAGGAATGTGAAACAGGAGAAACGCAAAACTGTACTGTTTTGGACAACCGCGCCGTACGTAACAACCCACGACCGTTACATAAAGTAAAACTGTTTTTTTTTATATCAAGATTGCAGCCATTGGACCAGGCCATAACAAAAAATTTTAAAACTCTCTAGTGCAGAGGAATTTTTCACTTGTTCTGATTAGCGCGGAAAAAGGTGAGTAATGAACACTTCTGGCCGCTGTAACCATGATTGGAAGGACCAAGAAAAATTCAGCCCTACCACTCTTTGTAACTGTTTCAAACAGTGCTGCTTTGTAATGGAAACAGGAAAGACGGAACAACAATCAGAATCGCCGGGATTAACGAATTCAGTCCGGCGAGACTTTGTGTGAGGGAGACTTCTACCCAGCTGTGGTGAGTTAACGTTTGAGGATTTTTTTCGTGTGGCCGATGACATCGGCATCCATGGCGTTGTAACCGATGCTGAACTGTTGGCCTGTCAGGATGAGGGCTAGGCAGACAACGAACAGCTGCCAACTGCAGTCAAACTGAGCGAGGCGATATTATCTGTCCTTAGCCTAAGCTCCTAGGGCCTCAGAACGGGAACGAGTGATGATTTCTTGTCAGCTGTCACCGCTATCGAAGTTTCTTTGAACAATGGTAATAGGAGTCGCTCTCTCAAAAGAAAATCACAGACTGTTTTTCAAAATTACGTGTAACATCTTCATTGGTATGTTTTTCACATACTGTATGTACGTAGCATGTTGCACATTATTAAAATCAAGATCAATTTACTTTCAATGGAACTCACGTTAATTTGAATTTTTTCCTCCATCCCTTTCAATAAATTGAACTCCTATTAATTTGAATTCTCGGTAATTTGAACTTTTTTACCTGGTCCCTTGAGTTTAAAATTATCGAATCCCCTGTACTTGTGCGGGTGAAGACCCACAGCAGAGCAACAGACAAACCGAGCGTCGTATGAAGTGCAAAAGCATGATAAAACTTCGACTCTCCACTTTATATGATACTCAGACCAATAACACGTCTTAACAGAACTTACTCAGAGGAAAGATAAACAGGTTATGTAGACAAAGGACATCACTATAGGTATGTGAGACATCTCGCAACAGGAAAGGTACTAGACAAGTAATCAAGTAATTGTTGTAGAAAATTTTCTGCAACTAATTTGAGGCTAGTCTCTAATTACAGATGCTACAAGAAACATTGTTTCCAAGTACGCATAATGAATATGACATGTTACTTTGCCAATCAAGAAGGAAAGTGAGTCACTCTCGTTTAGCCGTATTAAATTTTCAGCGGATATCAGGATACCGTAAAAGTATACTTGGAAGGAGAGACAGCATTGGTCGTATATTTTTGTTTATTATCGCAAAATCGATTTTCGGTCACTTAGTGACCATCTTCAGTGCTGTAATATATAACTTAAATTAGTAGTTTGAGTGCTTACTAATTTAAGTTATATATTGCAGCACTGAAGATGGTCACTAAGTGACCGAAAATCGATTTTGCGATAATAAACAAAAATATACGACCAATGCTGTCTCTCCTTCCAAGTATACCCATTATCTGGTCGTAGTGCACAGGACACTATGGAGTCGCCAATCAATACCGTAAAAGTGCTAGTGAGCATGACGTGAAGCTCTTGTTTGAGAAAGCTGTTGATATCCAGAAATCCAGAAGCTTACAGAGCAATGTGTAAAGTGACAGTGAAGTTAATGTATGACAAAGAACATTCTTTGACATATATTTTGTTGTGGACTGTTTTGGCAGCCAGTCCACAGTGAAGTAGCCGAAAGGGCACGCGTCAACTCACGCCGTCTGGCGTTAAGTCTGGAACAGGATTCGTAATGAGTGTGATAAAGAAAAGAACGTAGCTACTAGAACACTTAACTTTTATATTGTCCTTTGGTATACAGCATTCTTGATGATACAAGTGAGACTCAGTAGATACATGAAGTTACTTATGGCGCCTTGCTAGGTCGTAGCCATTAACTTAGCTGAAGGCTATTCTATCTGCTCGGCAAATGAGCGAAAGGCTTCGTCCGTGTAGTCGCTAGCAATGTCGTCCGTACAACTGGGGCGAGTGCTAGTACGTCTCTCTAGACCTGCCATGTGGTGGCGCTCGGTCTGCGATCACACAGTGGCGACACGCGGGTCCGACATGTACTAATGGACCGCGGCCGATTTAAGCTACCACCTAGCAAGTGTGGTGTCTGGCGGTGATACCACATATTTTATAAAGAAATGGAACTACGTAAGTATTTATTTTTGGCGGTCTTCAGTCTTCTGACTGGTCTGATGCAGCCCGCCTCGAATTCCGCCCCCGCGCCAACCTCTTTACTTCAGAGAATACTTGGAAGCAAAGTCCTCAATTGTTGGATGTATTCCAATCCCTGTCTTGCCCCTACAGCATTTACCCTCTATGAGTCCCTCAAGAACCATGGAAGTTATTCTCCGATGTCTTAAAAGAAGTTCTACCATCCTGTCCTTCTTCTTGTCAGTGTTCTTCTCCATATATCCCTTTCCTTGTCGACGTGCAGAGAACATCGTCATTTCTGTCTTATCAAGCCAACTAATTTTTAATTCTTCTATATCACCGCATCTTAAAGGCTTCGATTCTCTTCTTTTACGGTTTTTTTCACAGTCCATGATTCACTTCCATAAATTGCTTTGCTCCAAACGTAAATTTCTTCCTCAAATGAAGGGCCATATTTGATACTAGTAGACTTCTTTTAGCCAGGGATTTCCTCATCGCCTATGCTAGTCCTCCTTTTATGTCCTACTTTCTTTGTCTGTCCTGTGTTATTTTGCTTCCAAGGTAACGGAATTCCTAAACTTCACTTATTTCGTAAGTGGGAATGTTATATGTTCTGGATACAAACTGACCTTTGAACAGGAGCAGGAATCAATGACTTTTGACTTTTGATGCTGACTGACATTGCTTGACTGAGAAGTCATGTATGATGTCATCAATGCCCTTAAACTCATGATGTCATCAATCTCACTCCCCTCCCCTTTTAACCTTACCACCAGCCAGTCACAGTGCAGTATTAAAAATGAAACAACCAATTAAAACTCCAAGATGTCAGAAATAGGTCAGTTGCGTTAACCAGAAATTAAAAATCCTGTCCCCATCCCCTATCTCCAAATCGAGCTAGGTGGCGCAGAGGTTAGCACACTTGACCAGCATTCGGGAGGACAACGGTTCAAACCCTCCCCCAGCCATCCTGATTTAGGTTTTCCGTGATTTCCCTACATCACTTCAGGCAAATGTCGGGATGGTTCCTTTGAAAGGTCATTCCCGACTTCCCCATCCTTTCCTAATTCGATGGGACTTACGACATCGCTTTTTGCTCCCCTTCCCCCAAATCAACCAACCAACCAACCTGTCTCCAACCAATTACAGTGCAGTGCTCATAATCTCCAGCCAATCATAGCGCAGTATTAAAAATGAAGCCGCCAATAACGATGAATTTGAAAGCCCTCCCCAACTTCTTCCAAGTCAATCACAGCAAAGTATCAAAAAAGAATCAGCCAATATCGATCTAGCCCTTCCTACCGCCCCATCATCTTCCCAACCAATCAGAACATAACATTGAAATGACGCAGAAAAATGACACCAAGTTCGTGACGTTTACGTAATGGCTCTGAGCACCATGGGACTTAAATTCTGAGGTCATCAGTCTCCTAGAACTTAGAACTACATAAACCTGACAAACCTAAGGACATCACACACATCCATGCCCGAGTCAGGATTCGAACCTGCGACCGAAGCGGTCGCGCGGTTCCAGACTGTAGCGCCTAGAACCGCTCGGCCACCTCGGCCGGCGACGTTTACGTAAAACTGCATACAGACACAAGACATAACGTACCACTTCCTTTCGCTCTTCACCAATCAGAGTCTGGCATTAAAATGAAAGAATAAATCACAGTGTCACCCCTGGTCTGTGCTCAAAAGCATTCAAATGATTTGAATACTTGTATAAAAATAAAAATCACACACCTCTCTCTCCTCTCCTCCAATCAGTACGATTACAATGTATCTCTGTCTGGGCTTTGGTCAAAAATATTCCAAAAATCTGAATTAATTATAAGAAATAAGTCACACATCGCCCTCTGCTACCCTCAAACAGTGCTTGGTATTAAAATGAAAGAGCCAATTACAGTGCAACCCTATTTGCAACGTACTCGGAAGTGCATGGAATAGTTGTCAAAAAGTACGTCAAAATACCTGTGTGGTGTAAAATATTGTATCAACTATGTTTTCATTACTGACTTTCAAAAAATCGTTTATGGACTAGCTCAGCAGTCGTTTCATCCGAAGTTCTATGCCATTCGCTATGGAAAATTGGAACGAATATATGACACACTCTCTATAAATAATTAAAAGTCAAGTTTGTTTCCAAATTAAATTAACAAATTAGTAATACATAGTTGTCGAACATGAGTTTTGCTTTAGATAGTATTCTGCAATCCCTGAATATTCGAAATAAATTGAATTCCCGTTTTATGTCACAGTTTCTGTCACCAATGGATGATTGCACTGGCAAAAACATTCATTATTCAGCCTTTGTACGATGAGTTGTCCGCAGCTCGTGGCCGTGCGTTAGCGTTCTCGCTTCCCGCGCCCGGGTTCCCGGGTTCGATTCCCGGCGGGATCAGGGATTTTCTCTGCCTCGTGATGACTGAGTGTTGTGTGATGTCCTTAGGTTAGTTAGGTTTAAGTAGTTCTAAGTTCTAGGGGACTGATGACCATAGATGTTAAGTCCCATAGTGCTCAGAGCCATTTGAACCATTTGTACGATGAGTTGCTTACTGCCACCAATATAGACCACGTATGACATAGACTGCGCGTGCTGTTATTACACTGAAACCAACATTTAAGTCACATGACTCGGGGCAGGAAGCTTGACGAAATCGAGTTCCTGCTATTGCAAGCGCTGTGTATGTGTGTTGGCAGACGACTTCTGGAGTACGTTCGCTTTATCGCAAGTGCAGTACTTTCAGTTACAGTTTCTGTACTAAAGTAGTGAGATCTTGTGCAGTGTTTGGTTGTACTGAAAGATATGTGAATGAACATTTCGTTCCACAGTTCGTAAGGCAGCAACTTGTGCGGCGAGTTCGATGCTCTGCGCTTGTAATGCGACGAGAGACTGTAGGCAAACAGATGATACATGCGGAAGGATATAAGACTGCCATGCGATCCGCGGTTTGCGCGAGCGCAATCTAAATCGCCAGCGCACACTGTTAATACCTTCTGTGCGTCAGGTGGCAGGCGCGATAACCAAATATTCCGCAGACTGTCTTCATTATCAGCTTTGCTCGCTAACGTACACAGACGGTGCGGTAGATGCGACGGAATGCGGTCCTCTAGCACTTCGGTGCGGAGAATCTTCTGCAATCTCTTCGCCTCGTATTGTAAGAGGCGCGTAATCAGGGGGTTCCTGACGGTTGTGTAGTGATCAGCGCTCGGCGGTGATGCCAGAATGTGTTTCACTTCCGTAGCCATATCTACATTGAGCGCTGCGACGACGTAGCTACACTTGGAAGTGCTAGCAAAAATTGGCTTTCTAACCGCGCGAACCACAGGCCGATATTATTTCTGTTGCCAAAAAGGTGGCGGTTTTACCTTCACGCGATTGATTACTGCGCCTGCAGCCACGTCTGCAGATAGTAGCGGGTGTGACATTGTGGCGTTACGGTGACAAAAGACACGGATAATTGTGCGATGCGGTGGACGTGGATGTTCCGTACGTAGCACTATGGGCACGGCCAGCAGTCGTCGGACATTAACTCGGTGTCACCAGTTATTGCAGGTTTAACAAATTCGTTTTAGCGGCTACACTTAAAACGATCCCGTGAGTCATACAACTTTTTCTACGCAGATAATTCAAACATTGAATGGAATGGATATAAGATGAACATCAAAAAAAGCAAAACGAAGATAATGGAATGTAGTCGAATAGGTGATGCTGAGGGAATTAGATTAGGAAATGAGACTCTTAAAGTAGCAAAGGAGTTTTGCTATTTGGGGAGCAAAATAACTGATGATGTTCGAAGTAGAGAGGATATAAAATGTAAGCTGGCAATGGCAAGGAAAGAGTTTCTGAAGAAGAGAAATTTGCTAACATCGAGTATAAAATGCCAGGAAGTCTTTTTGGAAGTATTTGTATGGAGTGCAGCCGTGTATGGAAGTGAAACATGGATGATAAATAGTTTAGACAAGAAGAGAATAGAAGCTTTCGAAATGTGGTGCTACAGAAGAATGCTGAAGGTTAGATGGGTAGATCACATAATTAATGAGAAGGTATTGAATAGAATTGGGGAGAAGAGGAGTTTGTGGCACAACTTGACTAGAAGAAGGGATCGGTTGGTAGCACATGTTCTGAGCCATCATGGGATCACCAATTTAGTATTGGAGGGCAGCGTGGAGGGTAAAAATCGTAGAGGGAGACCAAGAGATGAATACACTAAGCAGATTCAGAGGGATGTAGGTTGCAGTAGGTATTGGGAGATGAAGAAGCTTGCACAGGCTAGAGTAGCATGGAGAGCTGCACCAAACCTGTCCCAGGACTGAAGACCACAACAACAGCAACAACAACAAAGTATAAATTCGCGGAGTCGTCAGTCAGTTGTTTGTTCTGGACAGCCAGTGTTTTCTGTTCATTTCTTAGAGTCAGTCAGCAGCAGACAGAGGCTAATGCAGTTTCATCTGTGCTTGCAGAGTGACGTGTGCGAGCAGCAGTAGCAGAAGCTAGTCGTATATTCAGTTTTTCGTATTATTTCAGCAAGTTTAATTCAAATTACTTTGTGTGTTTCTGTGCTTGCGTGGTGGAAATTTTTCGGATCTTTGCGTATTTTCGAATTATAAAGCGGTAGTATCAAATTTTGATGACGGTAGAGTGTAACACCGCGTAGGCGGTTGTGATTTGTACTAAGACAGGGGAGGGATCGCACTGTAGTATCTGTATAGTGGCGTAGTCGTGGTCATTTGATTGCTTGGTTCGTAAGTAATTGTTCACACATCGCAGCTCAATCTGGCGCTGGTGACGCATCTGTGCAGTGTGCAGTCGCATATTGCTGTTTTATTTGTCGCAACTCTATGGTTCAAAAATGGTTCAAATGGCTCTGAGCACTATGGGACTTAACATCTATGGTCATCAGTCTCCTAGAACTTAGAACTACTTAAACCTAACTAAGGATATCACACAACACCCAGTCATCACGAGGCAGAGAAAATCCCTGACCCCGCCGGGAATCGAATCCGGGAACCCGGGCGTGGGAAGCGAGAACGCTACCGCACGACCACGAGCGCGCAGCTCTATACGTCGAGATATTAGCAGTAGGATGGATAGGGCGTGTGTGTGCTGTGTGCGGGCGCAGGACGAATTGGCCGCGGTTCGCGAGCAGCTGAGCGTGCTGCTGGCCACGATCAGCCGCCTCCAGGTGCAGCGACGGCGGAGGGTCTGGAGCGTCGCTTGAGACACCCCAGGTGTCGCTTGCTGCGACCGCTGACTCAGCCGCCGAGGCACCTTCTAGTGTACCCGGCGCGTTGGGGCCGCCCTCACCTCAGGTTGAGTGGCGGACTGCAACGCGTCCGCGTCTCTCGAGGCGGAGGGTCAATGTGGAGGCTGGCCGGCTGGCCTCGCCCGTTTATCCTGTCAGTGGGCAGGTGGCCGCTCCTTCAGCAGGGCCCGAGCAGGCACACGGGGGCAAAGGCTTGCTGGTTATTGGGAGCTCCAACGTTAGGCGGGTGATGGAGCCCCTTAGGGAAATAGCGTACAGGGCTGGAAAGAATTCCAACGTGCACTCGGTTTGTCTGCCGGGGGGCCTCATCCGAGATGTGGAGGCGACCTTGCCTGCGGCTATCGAGTGTACGGGGTGCAGTCGTCTGCAAATAGTTGCTCACGTCGGCACCAATGATGCCTGTCGCTTGGGTTCTGAGGCGATCCTCAGTTCGTTCAGGCGGCTGGCGGATTTGGTGAAGACTGCTGCCCTCGCACGCAGGGTGCAAGCAGAGCTCTCTATTTGCAGCGTCGTTCCCAGAGTGGATCAGGGTCCTTTGATTTGGAGCCGAGTGGAGGATCTCAACCAGAGGCTTCGTCGACTCTGTGACGGTCTTGGCTGCAGATTTCTAGACTTGCGCTATTGGGTGGGGAATTGTAGGACGCCCCTAGATAGGTCATGGGTGCACTACACAAAGGAAGCGGCTACTCGGGTAGCAGAGTACTTGTGGCGTGCACATGGTTTTTTTTTTTAGGCTAGGCAGTAGTGCGAGGTGTCCTGATGAACACTCACCAGAGGACGTGCAGGCAGGGAAATCAGGACGCGCTCGGTGTAAAGACACTTCAGCTATCAAGATATTAGCAGTAAATTTTCAGAGTGTTCGGAATAAAGTTCCTGGACTTACTGCCCTCCAGGAAGCGTGTGGCGCGCAAATTATTCTCGGGACTGAGACCTGGCTGAACCCTAAGATAGGAAGTTCTGAAATATTTAATGAGGGTTGGAACGTGTATCGGAAAGACAGATTAGACACCGTAAGAGGTGGTGTCTTCATTGCAGTTGACAAAAATATTGTGGCTACTGAGGTCGAAGTAGAGTGTGATGGTGAAGTTATCTGGACACGTTTAACAGGGCTAGGAGAAATAAAGTTAACTGTTGGGCGTTATTACCGGCCACCAGGTTCCACCGTAACAGTTCTAGAATCATTCAAAGGGATCATGCTATATTAGTCGGAGGCGACTTCAACCTACCTAGTATAGACTGGGATGTCTATCGATTCATTACAGGTGATACAGACAAGCCGTCATGTGAATTACTTTTGAACACATTATCCGAAAACCGTCCTGAGCAGCTAAATCGACAGCCAACGCGTAATGGAATTATTTTAGATCTGGTAGCCACGAACAGACCAGACCTCATCGACGGTGTCAGTGTTGAGACAGGGATTAGTGATCATGATGTTGTCATTACGACTATGGTTACGAAAGTTAAAAAGTCGGTGAAGAAGGCTAGGAGAGTATTCTTACTAGAAAGAGCAGATAAGCAGTTGTTAGCATCCCACTTAGTAAATGAATCGACTTCATTTACTTCCGGTAAGATGGACGTGGATGAATCATGGGCAAATTTTAAACACATTGTAAATCACGCATTGGAGAAATATGTGCCGAAAAAGTGGGTTACGGACGGAAAAACCCACCTTGGTTTAACAGCGCAATTCGGAGAATGCTCAGGAAGCAAAGACAGTTGCACTCGCGGTACAAGAAAGATCGGGAGAATGAGGACACGCAAAAGTTAGTAGAGATTCGTGCATACCCTTGCCATATTCCTTGACTTCCGGAAAGCGTTTGACTCGGTGCCCCACTGCAGACTCCTAACTAAGGTACGAGCATATGGGATTGTTTCCCAAATATGTGAGTGGCTCGAAGACTTCTTAAGTAATACAACCCAGTACGTTGTCCTCGATGGTGAGTGTTCATCGGAGGTGAGGGTATCATATGGAGTGCCCCAGGGAAGTGTGGTGGGTCCGCTGTTGTTTTCTATCTACATAAATGATCTTTTGGATAGGGTGGATAGCATGTGCGGCTGTTTGCTGATGATGCTGTGGTGTACGGGAAGGTGTCATCTTCGAGTGACTGTAGGAGGATACAAGATGACTTGGACAGGGTTTGTGATTGGTGTAAAGAATGGCAGCTAACTCTAAATATAGATAAATGTAAATTAATGCAGATGAAGAGGAAAAAGAATCCCGTAATGTCTGAATACTCCATTAATAGTGTAGCGCTTGACACAGTCACGTCGATTAAATATTTGGGCGTAACATTGCAGAGCGATATGAAGTGGGACAAGCATGTAATGGCAGTTGTAGGGAAGGCGGATAGTCGTCTTCGGTTCATTGGTAGAATTTTGGGAAGATGTGGTTCATCTGTAAAGGAGACCGCTTATACGAGTAAAACACTAATACGACCTATTCTTGAGTACTGCTCGAGCGTTTGGGATCCCTATCAGGTCGGACTGAGGGAGGACATAGAAGCAATTCAGAGGCGGGCTGCTAGATTTGTTACTGGTAGGTTTGATCATCACGCGAGTGTTACGGAAATGCTTCAGGAACTCGGGTAGGAGTCTCTGGAGGAAAGGAGGCTTTCTTTTCGTGAATCGCTACTGAGGAAATTTAGAGAACCAGCATTTGAGGCTGACTGCAGTACAATTTTACTGCCGCCAGCTTATATTTCGCGGAAAGATGACAAAGATAAGATAATAGAGATTAGGGCTCGTAGAGAGGCATATAGGCAGTCATTTTTCCCTCGTTCTGTTTGGGAGTGGACCAGGGAGAGAAGATGCTAGTCGTGGTACGAGGTATCCTCCGACACGCACCGTATGGTGGATTGCGGAGTATGTATGTAGATGTAGATGTGGATGTAGATGTATTCAGGCTTTTGACAAGTGGCGGCTCTTAAAAAATGGTTCAAATGGCTCTGAGCACTATGGGACTCAACTGCTGTGGTCATAAGTCCCCTAGAACTTAGAACTACTTATACCTAACTAACCTAAGGACAGCACACAACACCCAGCCATCACGAGGCAGAGAAAATCCCTGACCCCGCCGGGAATCGAACCCGGGAACCCGGGCGTGGGAAGCGAGAACGCTACCGCACGACCACGAGATGCGGGCGGCGGCTCTTATGTGACTCCGTTGTGTAATTGAGGACGTTGGACGCAAGTGCTACTTTGAGGTGAATTAATTGGCACAGCGGGTGAAGAATTCGTCACGGATCGCAACAAATCAGTCAGGGGCTGGTGACACTAGAAAAGCTATAACTATTCATCACTTGACAGCTGTGCTCGTCCCTAATTTTTTGTGCTTTGTGCAGCCTTTAACTATATTTTTTGTTGTTTTTGTTTGATGCTTTTCATCTTTCGATACACACACGCACAATGATGATCCTCTTAAAGAGAAAAGCAGCTAGCTGTTCACGCAGACACTGACATCGTGGGGTGCTGTCTGCCTTGCAGCCGGTCCCATCAGTTCCCCGTGCGCTTAATTCCCCGACTTGCCGCCAGCCGTGCTGGCATTGCTGAGCGGTTCCTCAGGCAAGTCTCGCCCCGTCGTGGGCGACGACTGGGAGAGAAGCCGCGATAACGAATTCCTGGCGCGCGCTCCGGGCGCGAATGTAAAAAGGGCGCCAATCTGGCGGGCAGGCCGCTTGGCTTTCAGGGCCAGCGCCTGCCGGAATGGCCGGGTTGAGTTAACTCAGCTCTTGATAGAACGCGGGAAATGCCAGCGACCTACGCCTTCTGGAATCCACTCGCCGCTCGCTGGTCCCGCCCGCATTCCTCCAGAGCGAAAGGAGCACTGAGGCTCCTTGCGCGGAAACGTGTCTGTTGTTCACACTGCAGTTGCCGAATTGCGGTAGGTCTGGATGACAAACATTCTTTGAGTATCTACTGCGTTGGGTCAGTGGTGGCAGTGTTCAGATATGTTCTTTACTGCAAACGTCTCCCATATACTCAAGCACGTAAGAAAAACACGACACCCAACGATGCACCATGAAGGAATTATCCGACTGGGACGGAAATCGCTAAACGTGACGTACATTTAGGGGAACTCGGGGCGGAACGGGATAATGTTTAACAATTTCTATAAAATAAGGGAACACAAGGGAACACTTCTTCAAGTGATAAGGAAACACCTTGTAGTGTAACCTAATGTACCTTATTTTAAAATCACTTATAACAATACATTTTGCATTTTTTACAATTTTTTTTTAAAGAAAGTCTTTCATACCTCCCGTTCCGCCCCACCCACGGGCAGAATGGGATAAGGGTATTTGTTGCATAAACGTTGAATTTGAATTACGAATATCGTATTAAACTATGACAAAATGTTGTATAACAGGCAATTCAGACTAAGGAATGTGTAATTTAAACAATTAAAAAGTCATTCTTCAAAATAAGAAAATATTTTAATGTCATTCTGAAAAATGTACAGTGCTTAATAACCACCAAACCACTAACTAGTAGCCCTTTCGACAATAGTCACAAATCAGTATTTCCTCTTCATCTTCACTGTCTATGCCAGCACATGAATTGTGTGTCGATTCTGCCACGCGACCTAGCCCTCATTAGAAACGGAGTAGAAGTCCCCAGAGTAGAGACACTCAACATCCTCTCTCTCTGATTCTCTCTTCTCCATCATCTTCTTCCTTTTATTTTTCTTAAGGTCTTTGATGTCCTCTGTTTTGGTTTTTTTTTTTTGGGTGTACAGTTTCATATTTTTGCCTTAAGTTGCATTGCACCTGACTTCTCTGTCCTGACATTGTTTATATTTGTGCACCGTCCTCCTTTCTGTAGGCCTACTTTACGTGCGACAGCATTCTGCAGTTCCTTCTTATAAGGAGAATCTGTTAATACGTCGGTTTTTCCTTTTCGTCTTGTAGTCCGCCGTGTATTTTGACAGATTAGTGGGATTGGAATGACAGCCTCGGGCGATATCTGGAAAGCTGAGTTGATCGGCGAACATAGCTGATTGGGAGAGTCTGGCATCCATGAACATCCAGGCTGGGTTGGCTTTATACTTGCATCAAAACATGACGGTGCAGAACCGGACACTATTCCATTCTGCCCCGTCCCGTTCCGCCCCAAGAGCACTTTTGAGGTTAACAACTTTTATGGAGTGTAATAACTGACGTATTTAAACGCATTAAATAACTAAAGTATAACAAATGCCATGCACTTTAAGGGAATGTGTCATTTTAGGGTATACAATTAACAATTAACAGCTTACCTGGCGTTGAAATTCACCAAACGTTACAACAACGCAAGCGGTAACGTGACGGACAACAATTCACTTACATCTCGCACTTCAATTTAAATCTGAATGGCTGCCCTCACTTCCCTTCCATTCGGAGAAATAGTTACATGACCATACAACAGGTTGCAACACTGTCCAGTCTAGAAAAGAGCAATTTTCCATTGTGCCCCCGTTATCCCGTTCTGCCCCGAGTTCCCCTACAGACAAACAACTGGCTACAATTTCAGGAAAACTGGATGATTTATTCAAGGGAAGGAGCTTCACAAATGAAGCAAGTCAGAAGACGTTGGTCGACCTCTGGGCATTATGCAAGACGTTGTTCGGATTTGCATTGATTGACAGAGTTGTTGGATATCCTTTCGAAGGTTATCGTGCCAAATTCTGTCCAATTGCGTCGTTAGATCGTTAAAATCTCGAGATCGTTGGAAGGCACTGCCCATTAAGCTCAAAACGATAACTGGGAGAGAATCGGCGACCTTGCTGGCCAAGGCAGAGTTTGGCAAATATGAAGACTAGCAGTAAAAACTCTCGTCGTTTGCTGGCGAGCATTATCCTCCTCAAATATAAGACAACAATGGCTTGCCATTAAGGACAACAAAACGGGACGTAGAATATACTCGACGTATCGCTGTGATGTAACGGTGCCACGGACGACAAACAAAACGGACCTGCTATGAAATGAAATGGCACCTTAGTCCATGGTGAGTGACAGTCAAGTTGGCATCCCGCCGTTCCCCAGAGCCTCTCCAGACACCACTTCGGTGCTCATCGGGCTCATTTCGATCTGGGACTCATCACTAAAATCAGCTCTACTCCAGTGAATGAGATCCCATGCCCTAATGACTAGCGAAGACTCATCTGGAGATGCCCTGGACAGCGGTGGGACACCAACCTCACAGTCATCCTCCATACAACCTGACAACCAGGAAATGACTGTCTCGGGTGCCTCTTCATTTCATTGCAGGACCCATCTAGTTTATCATGCGTGGAAGCCCTACAACTCAGGAGTACGTCAGCGATATGCTACGCCCCATTTTCTTGACCTTCATGGCAAACCGTCCTTGGCTTACATTTCAGCAGGAAATGTCCAGCTGGCTGTAGATGTAGAGGCTTATATCACTAGGGGTAAGATAGATACTGCCAACAGGAAAATTAAAGAGACCTTTGGAGAAAAGAGAACCACTTGTATGAATATCAAGAGCTCAGATGGCAACCCAGTTCTAAGCAAAGAAGGGAAAGCAGAAAGGTGGAAGGAGTATATAGAGGGTTTATACAAAGGCGATGTACTTGAGGACAATATTATGGAAATGGAAGAGAATGTAGATGAAGATGAAATGGGAGATACGATACTGCGTGAAGAGTTTGATAGAGCACTGAAAGACCTGAGTCGAAACAAGGCCCCGGGAGTAGACAACATTCCATTAGAACTACTGACGGCCTTGGGAGAGCCAGTCCTGACAAAACTCTACCTTCTGGTGAGCAAGATGTATGAGACAGGCGAAATACCCTCAGACTTCAAGAAGAATATAATAATTCCAATCCTAAAGAAAGCAGGTGTTGACAGATGTATAAATTACCGAACTATCAGTTCAATAAGTCACAGCTGCAAAATACTAACGCGAATTCTTTACAGACGAATGCAAAAACGGGTAGAAGCCGACCTCGGGGAAGATCAGTTTGGATTCCATAGAAATACTGGAACACTTGAGGCAATACTGACCTTACGACTTATCTTAGAAGAAAGATTAAGCAAAGGCAAACCTGCGTTTCTAGCATTTGTAGACTTAGAGAAAGCTTTAGACAATAATGACTGGAATACTCTCTTCCAAATTCTAAAGGTGGCAGGGGTAAAATACAGGAGCGAAAGGCAATTTACAATTTGTACAGAAACCAGATGGCAGTTACAAGATTTGAGGGACATGAAAGGGAAGCAGTGGTTGGGAAGGGAGTGAGACAGGGTTGTAGCCTCTCCCTGATGCTATTCAATCTGTATATTGAGCAAGCAATAAAGGAAACAAAAGAAAAGTTCGGAGTAGGTATTAAAATCCATGGAGAAGAAATAAAAACTTTGAGGTTTGCCGATGACATTGTAATTCTGTCAAAGACAGCAAAGGACTTGGAAGAGCAGTTGAACGGAATGGACAGTGTCTTGAAAGGAGGATATAAGATGAACATCAACAAAAGCAAAACGAGGATAATGGAATGTAGTCGAATTAAGTGGGGTGATGCTGAGGGAATTAGATTAGGAATTGAGACACTTACAGCAGTACAGCAGTTTTGCTATTTGGGGAGCAAAATAACTGATGATGTTCTAAGTAGAGAGGATATAAAATGTAGACTGGTAATGGCAAGGAAAGCGTTTCTGAAGAAGAGAAATTTGTTAACATCGAGTGTAGATTTAAGTGTCAGGAAGTCGTTTCTGAATGTATTTGTACGGAGTGTAGCCATGTATGGAAGTGAAACGTGGACGATAAATAGTTTGGACAAGAAGAGAATAGAAGCTTTCCAAATGTGGTGCTACAGAAGAATGCAGAAGATTAGATGGGCAGATCACACAACTAATGAGGAGTATTGAATAGAATTGGGGAGAAGAGGAATTTGTGGCAAGACTTGACTACAAGAAGGGATCGGTTGGTAGGACATGTTCTGAGGCATCAAGGGATCACTGGAGGGCAGCGTGGAGGGTAAAAATCGTAGAGGGAGACCAAGGGATGAATACACTAAGCAGATTCAGAAGAATGTAGGTTGCAGTAAGTACTGGGAGATGAAGAAGCTTGCACAGGATAGAGTAGCATGGAGAGATGCATCAAACCAGTCTCAGGACTGAAGACCACAACAACAACAACAATGTCCAGCCGACACGACGAGTGTTTTACTGCTTGTCTTTGAGCTTATCAAACCCTACCCTGGGTAGCAAGGTCATCGGATCTCTCCACATTATGGGCAAGGCCTTCAAACAAGCTCGTAATTTGGGCAATCTAAGGCGCCAATTGGACAGAATTTGGCATGATATCCCGCAGGAGGACATCAAAGAACTTTATCAATTAATGTTGAGCCACAGGTGGAGCAACGCGTTAATGACTTGCTCAATTTGTGAAGCTCTTTCTCTTGAATGACTCATCCAGTTTTTCTGTAATTGTAATCATTTGTTTGTCTGTAAACGTACGACACTTCTATTTAATTTCTTCTTGATGTGTCGCTCTTTTGTCTTAGAGAGTATTTACATTTTTTGTCGATTCTGGTGTTATAGTGGTAAAGCAGTCGGGTCTGGTGTTGTAAAGCATGTGGCTGGAAATGAAATGGTCGCGGAACCGAATCCAGGCCGTAGCATGAATATTTTTAGTGTGCCTTTAACCCAGTATTCACCTCTCGCTTATGTGAAGGTTCGCCGAAAACCTAAAATGGTTCAGATACCATGCTGAATTATAGGTCCTTTGTCCCCTCTTGGATGACAGAGTTAGGTTAAGGACTTTGTGACTGTTCTTCCCATTAAGAATTAACTTCTTGGCCTCACCCAGAATTAAGCTTATGGAAGGATAAACTTCATTGTCGCTGAAGAAAATTCCTTTCGCCGTTTAAGTTTCCTGTAGCTTTCGGCACGTGCATCCACTCTCTGACTATGCTGCTCCAACAATGTCATAGATTATTTTGTTTTACAGCCAACATTTTCTTAATAAATTTTGACTTAGTTTTAATATTGATTGTAGATTCTGCTATTATTTTGGTAATACTGACAAGCATGAGCTTATATAGACAAATCAATATAGTTCTGGATTCATGCTGATCGGGTCGCATTGGTAAAAGTCAAACATCAAGGATGAAATGTCTTTATTGGACACTTCGGAATTTTCATCATCAGATCTCCAAGAGAGATTGCTGCACTTAGATATGGCATTTGAGGCTGTATGTGAAACAAACATTCGCATACTACCTAGCCTGATATTTGACTTTTACCGTTGCATCCCAGTCAGCCTGAATACAAAACCATTGATTATCATGGTAATGTTCGCCTGCCTCCTGCATGACACATTTATATTATTTTATACATACTGTTCACTTCGTATCAGTGGTTGAAATTATTTTTATCTTGTCAAAATATTTCCACTGTTGTTCACTGTTTAGGCAAGTTCACTTCTTCAGAGATATCCGTTAATAATTTCGCGATCCTTTTTCTAACAATGTTTTAAAGTTCAACTACACAGTTTTCTCTCTTCTTGTATAGTAAGACGTAAAAGAAACATCGAGCGTGCGCCAGGGAAGTGTGCTGGGACCCTTTCTGTTCATGTTGTACGGTAATGACCCACCCGACGATGTTAACAGTAACCAAAGACTGTTTGTAGATGATGCAGTTATGTACGAGAGTGAAGTACGGTCTGAAACAAGCTGCATAAATATTCATTCATATCTTGACAAGATTTAAAAGTCCTGCAAAGATTGGTAACTTGCTTCAAACGTTCAGAAATGTAAAATTGTGCAGTTCACAAAAAACAAAAAAAAACAAAAAAAAAAAAGAAACGTAGTATCCTATAATATCAATGAGTCATAGATGTAATCGGCCAACTTATACAAGTAAATGGGAGTAACAATTTGTAGGAATATGAGACAGAATGATTACATAGGCTCATTCGTGTATTAAGCAGGTGGTAGACTTCGATTTTTTGGTAGAATGCTCGGGAAATGCAATAAGTCTACAAAGGAGATTGCTTACGAATCACTCGTCCGGGCCATTCTAGAATACTGTTGAGGTGTGTGAAACCTGTACGAAATAGGACTAGCAGAGGATATTGAACGTATACAGAGAAAGGCAGCACGAATGGTCACAGATTTGTTTGATCCGCGGGAGAGTGTCACAGAGATGCTGTAGAAACTGAACTGACAGATTCTTAAAAGAGAGACAGAAACTGTCCTGAGAAAGCCAGCTGAACAAGTTTCAAGAACCGGCTTTAAAGATCTCTCTATGCATATGCTACACTCCCCTATGTATCACGGTCGCAGGAGATGTGAGGAAAAGATTAGATTAATCACAGCATGCACGGAGGCGTTTAAACAGTCATTTTTCCCGTGCTCCATACTTGAAAGAGAAAAATCCCTAATAATTAGAATAACTGGTACAGTGACACGCACTCTCTGCCATCCACTTCATAGTGGAGTATACTCGTAGATGTAGGTGTGGCTGCAGACTCACAAAAAATATTGGAGACTCGACTTTATTGTATTCATTTCAGCTAATCAGATAGAGTTTATTTATTTATTTTCTTAATCAACCATGGATCACATTACAATGATGTTAAATTTGTCATCATAACACAATGGAAATAAATAACTCAAAAATTTTCATGCACCCAAAATACATAAGTACGCTTTTGTGAGGACGATACAAGTAATCGAGTTCTTTCATCAATCCCGACATTTGTCTGAAATGATTTAGGAAAACAACGGTAAGCCTAAATCAAGAGGAAAACCAAGAAAACTTAAATTAAGATCAGGCGAGTGTCTTAACAAATGCACTGTCTCATACCGTTGCTCCCTATCGTACAATACTGTTTGATATAAACACAGTTTAGCTCCTCATCGCTGCACATATCAAAGACACCCAGGACCATGAGCTTGCTGCTATCCCCCTTGCAATAACTTCAGTACACAGTGTGATTCAAAAAGAAAGAACGAATTTCAACTATGAAATAAACACATTGCGCATGTCATTGGGTAGATGAAGAGTCCAAAATTTATATCGGCACAGACACTATACCATACATTCAACATGAGGACCATGCGTTGCTCGAAAAACATCGAAACGGTAGTCCATTTCATTCAACGCACAAATCAACAGGTCCCTGTTTATTGAACGGCAGCTTCAATGGTTAGATTTCTCAGTTCTTGAAGAGCAGCTGCCACAGTTGGGACAAAGACTGTCTTTTATGTATTCCAAAGAAGAAAAAAACAACAAGGTGTGTGTTCTTATGATATGGGAGGCCAAAAGCAATGAACAAGATCATCTCGTCCACCTCTTCCAATTCGACGTTGTGGAATGATGTTAAGGTAACGCCACACCTCAAGGTGAAAGTGACACGGGGCGCTGTCATGCATAACAGTGAAATCATTGGAATGTTCGTGAAGTCGAGTGAACAGCCAATTTTGAAGCATGCCCAGGTATAACATTCCTGTCACAGTTTCCTTCGTACAAAAGAAAGGTCTATAAATACGAAGATAGTAACTGTTCTCAAAAGAACAGATACCATTGTTGATCGTGCAGCTTCTCTAGAATAAATGATAATTAATTGAAACCCTCAGTTGCCGACAGGTGTTGTTGATTTACCTCGATGGGGACAGCTGAAATTGTGTGCCCCGACCGGGACTCGAAGCCGGGATCTCCTGCTTGCATGGCAGACGCTCTATCCATCTGAGCCACCGAGGACATTACGTATGTAGATTGTGGACAGTTGGGAATGTGGGTCTCACGGGAAGCGTGCAAGAGATAAGTCCCTGCAGTCGCGCTATTCATGTGTGTCCTCGGTGGCTCAGATGGATAGAGTGACTGCCATATAAGCAGGAGATCCCGGGTTCGAGTCCCGGTCGGAGTACACATTTTCAGCTGTCACCATCGAGGTATATCAACAACACCTGTCGGCAGCTGAGGGTTTCAATTAATTATCATTGAAAAGGTCTATAAATTTTGTGAACAGGAACAGCACAAAATGCATTAACTTTCGGTGAACCTTTTGACGCAAGGATTTTGTGATCTCCGCATTGTGTCATTACGCCAGTTACTTTACTCGATAGATGAAACGTCGCTACGTCCGAAAAGATGAGTAGTTCGGAAAAAATGTCCTCTGCCATATGCTGGAGAACTAAAACGTAAAATTTCTACCTTTTGCTATAGCCTCCCGGACTTAATTGTTGCAGTAACTGCAACTTGTAAGACTTCACATGCAAGGTGCCGTTTCAGAACACGCCAAACAGTTGTCTGAACAAGTAGAAGTTCCTGGCCTTGGCTCGACATTTTCATATGCAAGCAACTTCAAAGATTGAAATTTTCGCTCTACAGCTGAGTGTGCGCTGATATGAAACTTCCTGGCAGATTAAAACTGTGTGCCGGACCGAGACTCGAACTCGGGACCTTTGCCTTTCGCAGGCACGTGCTCTACAGACTGAGCTACCCAAGCACGACTCTCGCCCCGTCCTCACAGCTTTACTTCTGCCAGTACCTCGTCTCCTACCTTCCATACTTCACGGAAGCTCTCTTGCGAACCTTGCAGAACTAGCACTCCTGGAAGAAAGGATATTACGGAGACATGGCTTAGCCACAGCCTGGGGGATGTTTCTAGAATGAAATTTTCACTCTGCCAGGAAGTTTCATATCAGCGCACACTCCGCTGGACTAACTTTGTGTAAATTCCAACACACGAAATGACTTCTGTTGTGGTTTAGCCGCCATTTTGCTACAAACGCCCAACAGAAGAACTTCAAAACCAAAACCAAATACATAACCTCTATCCAGTGACACGCCCAAGGCGTTTCTATCTTTTGTAGTTTGTCTGTAATAAACAACTGAAATATGTTATTTCTTTTTTAATCGCCCAGTACGACAATACTGTCTGCCAGTGTCAACGGTAACATTTGTAAGCTGTGAATTGTTTGACACATGGACTTAGAAAGATTCATTTTTGAATATCTAATGGCACAACTAAAATAAAACATTTTTCTTGCTACACGAAGTACAATTAAAAAATAGTGATTCAGGCGAGTCCAGCGGCATCTTCTTCTGCGATCTAGCCGTCGACTGGTTAGTTTTCCGTGACAGGCGCTATTAATCCAGATACGAAGAAAGCACGCGACGCAAGTCCCCACTGCCCTCCCCCGGTGGCATGAAAGAAAACATAAACACAATTACATAACGTAGTTAATTAATTCGATATTAATATGAATAAATATCACTGAAAATAATAACACAGGCTCGCCTTGTATCATTGAACTCTTCAGAAGCGTTGTAGACCGAGGAAGTTTGGCTCAGTGCACTGTATGTGCGTGCGTGGGTTATTCCCTTGCGTTAAACGCGTGCGCGGAAGTAAGGTCACGCATCTGGAACACATTCACACCGGCACCGGCTACGAAACGGATACAGTGCGTTCTGATTGCCTGTTATCAGTTTCCATCCTGAAGCAAACTTTACGTTAAGCGATGCTGTTTTGCAGGATATCGACCAATACAGCGTTGCATCTGAGGACAAGGAAGTGAGCGAAACCCGGATGGACTCCACGCTCAGCATTAGTGGCCAGGATGTGGTGCAGACGCGGTTCGTGGTTTCCTTACTGGCAGGGCTGCCAACTCGTTTGCCAGTGTCGTCCAAGTCTCCAGTACTGGACAGTCCCACTCAACTGAACTCAAAATACGTATTTTTGACAGTTGTATCACAGCACAGACGTAACAACTGTCAAAATACACCTTAAATAACATACTTTACCAGGGAAACGGTTTTAGCAAGTAAGGAACTTACAAGCAATGAAAGTTACGACACGTCTTTCGCGCTAGTGTTTCATCTAACCGTTCGTAAAACTCTCACTAGATGTTACCTTATCCTAGCGCACTCTAGCGAGATATTCGCAAATTATGCTTGCTTTTAGTGCAGCGGACCACACTGCCAGTGCCAGAATCGGTAAGGTATATTTAGCACCATCAAAATATTAGTATTAAACGTCGTTTAACAACGCGTAGAAATGTAATAGAGAGATGTGGCGGCAAAGATAGGAGAGTGACGGGTCAGCCACACCCTCCGTTGTAAGCAGCGGCCGGCAGCGGTGGCCGAGCGGTTCTAGGCGCTTCAGTCCGGAACCGCGCGACTGCTACGGTCGCAGGTTCGAATCCTGCCTCGGGCATGGATGTCTGTGATGTCCTTAGATTAGTTCGGTTTAAGCAGTTCTAAGTTCTAGGGGACTGATGACCTCAGATGTTAAGTCCCACAGTGCTCAGAGCCATTTCAACCATTTGTAAGCAGCGGAACTTGAAAATAACGTGGAGGTTGGTACGACTCAATTAGGTCCAAGTTAGCTGAGCACTCCAGAAGTTCATAACAGCTGTAATCCGTGGAATCCACGCCTCAAAGCACAGCTACATCGAGTTAAGCGGTATGTCAAGTAAATACTGCCTGTTCGAAAAACACCACTCGATGTCAAAAGCTCTAAAATTGTTGACTGTCATTTTTTAAATGTTTATAGGAATTATTAAAAATGCTGATTAATAATTTAAATTCTTTAATAAACACAGAAAAATATATTTTAATGTATCTTCTCAGAAGGCTTCGCCTTAGCTTTGTCTATAGCTACAAGCCACGGCAGGTGGCGTTTTCACAGTTTTCCACACCCATTTAGACTAATTCCATCTTAGTTCCCCATGTGCTACTAGAGACATATGGTTAGCATGCGTCTTAACAATATTCACACAATCCAAATGGTTCAAATGGCTCTGAGCACTATGGGACTCAACATCTTAGGTCATCAGTCCCCTAGAACTTAGAACTACTTAAACCTAACTAACCTAAGGACATCACACACACCCATGCCCGAGGCAGGATTCGAACCTGCGACCGTAGCAGTCCCGCAGTTCCGGACTGCAGCGCCAGAACCGCTAGACCACCGCGGCCGGCTCACACAATCCACAGTTAGCGTACATAGCACCAGTATTTTCACTTACATTGATCACTACAAACACCGCAACAGATAGCAAGTCTACTGGCCACTTTCACGGGTACGGCGTAGAAAGCTCTGCATATTCTCTACGCAAACTATCAGTCAATGCAGAATAAATCTTTCAGTTTGCTAGAGAGTGTACGCCGTTCTAAAACTTCTTGACTTCAAGCCGGATTGGGATTCGGACCCGAGTCCCAGACTTTCTGGGCAAGCCTCTTACAGAGTTATTCAGGTGTGATTCACAAAATACCTCACATCTTCCATTAACCATTGCCTACCTCCTATGATCCGAACCATTAAAAATACCATTGCATACCTAAAGGTGATAGGGTGTTGCTGAAACATGTCGCGCAGATGTAAGAAGTAAAAGATGGCTGGGACAGAAAACTGGCGAATTAATTTATCTTATCGCATGTAGCACTTGCCCTTTTTGCTGTCTGCATGAGTCAAAAGTTTACGCTCTCGGGAAAAACTCGGAACATAACTTTACTGCAGTTATTAATTACATCTGTGCAATGATATCGTCCTCGCAGCTAATAAATTCTTTTAATTACATACCCAACAATGAGATAAAAAATTATTCGCATAATTAAGGGAGACGAAAATTTAGTTGTCATGGAACACGGAAAGAAAGAGAAGGAAAAATGGAAGCAGAAGATGGACTGGGGAAAGGAGTGAAACGGCAAGGCACGTGAGAGAAATTTGCACAGGCCACAATTCAATCGTTGTGAATACTTGGGTTACGACCTTCAAAGAAGGTTGTAGATGTGGAATATACGTGGAGATACAGGAAGGTTTCAGACTGATTATACAGAGTGTTTCAGTAACCCTATTACCGCTTTTTGGAGGTTGTAGAGGGGACTTTGCGGATAAAATTTTCATAAGGAACCCATGTTTGGAAATGTAAGCTTTGGATGTAAAATTAGTTTAAATACGTGATCAGTTTCGAGTATTCCACTTAATGGTACGCCCACTGAGAGGCAATCGAACAGGAGTTCCTGGAAGTATTTGAGTGGAGTGTGTTCATGTACGGAATTGAAATGTGGATGATAAAACATGTCAGACAAGAAGAGAATAGAAGTCAGTGCAACAGGGTGCTACTGAAGAATGCTGAAGATCAGTTGTTAGTAGCATAATAAGGAGAGAGATGCACAACAAAGGTTGCCCACCCCCCCTGATGAAGTCATCGATGACCTCATGCGATTCCCCTCCTCCTCCCCCTCCCCCCCTCCCCCCCCCACACACTTTCCCCTCTGTCCTCGGAGAAAGGTAAATTTCTCTATGTATAAAATGGCGAGAAATTCAAATTTTTGCGGGAAATTCAAAAAAATTTGGGGGGAAATTGAAAAGGCAGCCCAACTGTACTAGTGTGTTTCATATGGGAGTGGGGCTCATGTCCTATGTATAAATTGGTGAGAATTTCGAAATGGTGCAATTTCATGCTGGCTAACTTGAAATACTAGGGTAGGCTCTAAGATGTAGCAGTACGAGAACTGGAACATGAGCACCAGCCTAGCTATGACATCAGAATCCAAGATGGCTGACCCAATATGCAAGATGGTGTTCGAACATGGTGACTGGGGCATACTGGCGCAGCTCTATGACGTCACAGTCCAGATCCGACCTACTGGACTATTTTTAACGGTGTAAAATTCCGGCATTCTGGCCCAGACTGGAGATTCTGGGACAGGCTGTAGGATGTTAGAATCATGCTTCTGGAATATTAGCACTATGATATCTGGCACAAAGCATGTCTGTGCAGGTCCAGGCCTGTCTGCTGACCTACTTGACATATTTCTCCTCGTCAAACTGCTATCCATTCAGTGCTGTAAAGTCACTGCTTCTCCTAGGTCTAAGTTTCAATGCCTCCACATATGTATTTATTTTAACAAACACCAGGAGGACAACTCTTCTAGACACGCCAGTAGGAACACTTGCATCTTTATTTAATTTTTTATTTTCTTTATTGTATTTCAATTCCCCATCGGGGCGGGCTGGCAGCAGCATATGCGCTGCTCTTCATCCGAAAGACATAGAACAAAACAATAGAAGACATTTAAAAACAGCAAAGGAGAGAATAAGGTGAACATAGATATATAAAAGGGGGAACATCATGGAAAGCAATAGACAAAAAACGGGGTGACTGTAAAATGGAGATAAAAAACTGGTTAAAAGTAGCACACACAAAAAGCCACACACCGTGACGATTAAAAGAACACAAGGCACAGTATGACTGGAGCATAAAGGTATCGACGGATGGCGTAGCACATAACGTAACACTGACGGCGAACCTCAAGGCAGTACACAATTAAAATCACACCTCTTGGCACACAGGAGAAACAGCACTAAGCACAACACTGATGTGGCACACTGATGATGATCAATACAGAGGATCTGCCAGGCGCAAGGAGATGGCGACCTGAAGAAGGGAGGGAGGGGAAGAGATGGGGGAGATGAGCGGGGGGGGGGCGCGCTGAAGGGAGGGAGGGATGTGGGAAGGAAAGAGGCAAGTATGGGGTGCAGGGTCTCAGGGGTGGGGGGGATGGAGTAAAATCCGCTCTGGGAGAAGGAGGGAAGAGGAAAAAGGGGGCCCTGGGGAGGGGTGGGGGAAACAAGGCCAGGTTACAGTTGGAAGGAAGGGTAGACGTCACGGCGAAGTTCGTCATCCGGGAGGGGATCTTTATTTAAGATCACCACAGAGTTATATCTACTAGGGGTGCAACAGCAATATTTGAGAATGAAACACAATTGTACTTATCGGTAACTACGTGACAAATACGAGTACATACGATGGGAAAGTAGCTTTTCTAACTTGTACACGACATACCAAGATGAAACTGAACGATGTTCGCAACAGAGTGCAGTGCTAAATGATGGCAGATGACGATAGCATCGCACAGCGACGCAGCAGAGATTACTACATCCATCTGTTGTGAAGAATATGAACGCTATGCCTCGAGAATGCGGCCAGAGATTAACGGAGTGACGTGTGGAAGCTCTTGGCGCCACATAGTTTCACATATGATTGACGCATGCAAGCAATTCTTGCTGCACTGCATCTCTCCGGAAAAAGAGCTGTCGCTGCTAGGGGTAATTTTTATTATGGCAGCACATAAAAACATGCAAATACCGAAACGTCGGTGGCATTAACTCCACTTTCTCTGACTTCATAAAGTTGCAAGAAGCAACTATCATATAACTCTGAGTGAATAGTAGCTTGAGGGGGAGAAACATGTCAAGTAGGTCAGTAGACAGGCCCAAGACCTGCACAAACATCCTTTGTCTCAAATGTTGTAGTGTCAATATTCCGGAAGTAGGATTCTGATGTCATAGAACATGTCCCATTATCTTGAGTTGAGGTCAGTACCCCAGAATTCTGCACTGATACACAAAGGGCGTTAAAAAAGTTTTATATAGTCGTCTCTATTTTTTTTATTTTTTGCAGGAGGAGAATGAATTTTTTTGTGAACGTACTTGGAACATTTAGCTATACAATGAGCCTACTCAATGTAGCCTCCATCAGCCGTGACGCACCTGGCCCAACGTTCTTTCTATGATGTAAATGCACTTTGGTAAAATTCTGCGGATTGACTTTTACACCATCGCTTGACACAGGAAATAAGATCTTCTCACTATCGAATGTTTTACCGCGCAAGTGGGCCTACAGACGACCAAAGAGGTAAAAATCAGACGGAGCCAAGTCCGGACTGTAAGGAGGATGAGGAACAATTTTCCAACCCATTTTCCTGATTTTCTCCTGCGTCATAAGGGCTGTATGGGGTTTGGCATTGTCATGGTTTAGTTTGATGAGCTGACCCTGAAGCTGTGATCTGTAGGTCTTGATGGCACGTCGCAGCTTGTCCAATGACAAACAGTAACGGTCCCAGTTAACTGTGGAGCCAGGTTCCAAAAAGTCAATGAAAATGACACCACACTGATCCCAGAAGAAGAAGGCCATCACCTTTCGGCCCGCTGTTCGTGGCAGTCTTGGTTTCTTCTTCTGAGGGAAACCCAGAAGATGTCACTCCATGTATTGGGTTTTGCTTTCAGGTTCGGACAAAACTACCATGTTTCATCCTGGGTAATGACGCCGTCACTGTTTCCACTCTTCATTAAAGGTCTTCATGAGACCCTCGCACACATTCTTCCTCATCGTTTTCATTTCTCTTGTCAATAATCTAGGCACCCAACGTGCACAGATTTTTCTGTACCCTAGTGACTGTACACCACCCAATGTACACTACCCAATGACAAACGAGTCATTTCAGCAAGCTGTCGTGTCGTCACACTTCTGTCATTTTGGATGGTTTGATCAATGTTATTCACATCACTCACTGCTGTAGATGGTCTACCGCATCGTGGATTGTCCAGTAGAGAGAAATCACCTTCTTTAAACCTCTGCAACCACCGCTGGATGCTGCTGCGATCCACTGTGTCTCCATAAACAGGAAGCAACTTCCGGTGATTCGATGCGGCAGAGTCATCGCCGGTCTTCAGAGTAACTCCATCATTGACCGTCGTCGCAACCTGACATCTGCTACACGGTCCATTTGGAGCTGTTAATAAAATAAACTCGTTGTCAGTATATTAAATAAATCTAAAGGAAATAATTGTGCTTAATGAGCCGGCCGCGGTGGCCGAGCGGTTCTAGGCGCTTCCATCCGGAACCGCGCTGCTGCTACGCTCGCAGGTTCGAATCCTGCCTCGGGCATGGTTGTGTGTGCTGTCCTAAGGTTTAATTAGTTCTAAGAATAGGGACAGAAATACAAGTCGCTGAGGAATGATATAAATAGGAAGTGCAGGGAAGCTAAGACGAAATGGCTGCAGGAAAAATGTGAAGACATCGAAAAAGATATGATTGTCGGAAGGACAGACTCAGCATACAGGAAAGTCAAAACAACCTTTGGTGACATTAAAAGCAACGGTGGTAACATTAAGAGTGCAACGGGAATTCCACTGTTAAATGCAGAAGAGAGAGCAGATAGGTGGAAAGAATACATTGAAAGCCTCTATGAGGGTGAAGATTTGTCTGGTGTGATATAAGAAGAAACGGGAGTCGATTTAGAAGAGATAGGGGATCCAGTATTAGAATCGGAATTTAAAAGGACTTTGGAGGACTTACGGTCAAATAAGGCAGAAGGGATAGATAACATTCCATCAGAATTTCTAAAATCATTGGGGGAAGTGGCAACAAAACGACTATTCACGTTGGTGTGTAGACTATATGAGTCTGGCGACATACCATCTGACTTTCGGAAAAGCATCATCCACACAATTCCGAAGACGGCAAGAGCTGACAAGTGCGAGAATTATCGCACAATCAGCTTAACAGCTCATGCATCGAAGCTGCTTACAAGAATAATATACAGAAGAATGGAAAAGAAAATTGAGAATGCGCTAGGTGACGATCAGTTTGGCTTTAGGAAAAGTAAAGGGACGAGAGAGGCAATTCTGACGTTACGGCTAATAATGGAAGCAAGGATAAAGAAAAATCAAGACACTTTCATAGGATTTGTCGACCTGGAAAAAGCGTTCGACAATATAAAATGGTGCAAGCTGTTCGAGATTCTGAAAAAAGTAGGGGTAAGCTATAGGGAGAGACGGGGCATATACAATACGTACAACAACCAAGAGGGAATAATAAGAGTGGACGATCAAGAACGAAGTGCTCGTATTAAGAAGGGTGTAAGACAAGGCTGTAGCCTTTCGCCCCTACTCTTCAATCTGTACATCGAGGAAGCAATGATGGAAATAAAAGAAAGGTCCAGGAGTGGAATTAAAATAAAATGTGGAAGGATATCAATGATACGATTCGCTGATGACATTGCTATCCTGAGTGAAAGTGAAGAAGAATTAAATGATCTGCTGAACGGAATGAACAGTCTAATGAGTACACAGTATGGTTTGAGAGTAAATCGGAGAAAGACGAAGGTAATGAGAAGTAGTAGAAATGAGAACAGCGAGAAATTTAACATCAGGATTGATGGTCACGAAGTCAATGAAGTTAAGGAATTCTGCTACCTAGGCAGTAAAATAACCAGTGACGGACGGAGCAAAGAGGACATCAAAAGCAGACTCGCTATGGCAAAAAAGGCATTTCTGGCCAAGAGAAGTCTACTAATATCAAATACCGGCCTTAATTTGAGGAAGAAATTTCTGAGGATGTACGTCTGGAGTACAGCATTGTATGGTAGTGAAACATGGAGTGTGGGAAAACCGGAACAGAAGAGAATCGAAGCATTTGAGATGTGGTGCTATAGACGAATGTTGAAAATTAGGTGGACTGATAAGGTAAGGAATGAGGAGGTTCTATGCAGAATCGGTAAAACACTGATAAGGAGAAGGGACAGGATGATAGGACATCTGCTAAGACATGAGGGAAAGACTTCCATGGTACTAGAGGGAGCTGTAGAGGGCAAAAACTGTAGAGGAAGACAGAGATTGGAATACATCAAGCAAATAATTGAGGACGTAGGTTGCAAGTGCTACTCGGAGATGAAGAGGTTAGCACAGGAAAGGAATTCGTGGCGGGCCGCATCAAACCAGTCAGTAGACTGACGACGACAAAAAAAAAAAAAAAAAGTCTAGGGGACTGATGACCTCAGATGTCAAGCCCCATAGTGCTTACAGCCATTTGAACCATTTTGTGCTTAATGCCATATTTAATTTCTTATTTTTAATGAGTAAGGGAAACTTTAAAGTTTGTGCCTTTGTTCAGCCACATTCTCGCGTGGTCTGGCAGTAGGGATTCAGGACCTGTGATTTTCAAGTTTGTAACAAATGTTTCATCTTCAGCGCCTGTTTATCATGTATGTGGATCTCCGAATTAAAGTTTCTTTCTCTGGTGAAATAGATCGCTTTGCCTGATAGGCACATCTATGCTCACCCACGCTATTTTCAGGTTGCATGTGAGCTCATTTTCTCACTGGTTAGAGAATACTAATCAGCTTTCTATGTCTAAAGAATACCTATACATGTGAACAAATTGTATGGTCCTTCTTAAATTTCAATTTAATGTATTTTTCGTGGTTTGCTATCTGCCCATAGCTCAGGTCTCACTTCTGTGCCGAATATGCAGTGTGTTTTGCAACATGTTTTTTTTTTGTAGTGGAAAATGTCATATGCTATTGTTATTTAATGAACTGAGCAATGTGTGACTGTTTTTCTTTGTATACTGGCCCACATGTACATGTATCGCAATGCACTTTTCCCAAGCCTTCCTCATAATGTGCAGTACTGTGAACCATCATGTATACCTAGAAGAGTGTAGTTTCCTTGTATTAAAGCACTACTGACTTATTTCATCACAAGCGGGACCATTTTTAGTTTTTCTTCACCAAGATCTGCTTTCGCTTGGTAATAAATCTATCTAGCGTAAAACTTAAGAAACACAAATCTTCTGTCTTACAAGCCTGCATCCGACATCTAAAATTTGTTACTTGATGACAATAAGTGGCAGTAAAGTTATATTTAATGAAATTAACGCAACAGAGCTCCATCAAAAAGCTCATGTATTATAAGCTCATTTGGTCAAAACGCTCAGAAAGTAAAAATTAACAACAATTAATCTATCGTCAACGCCATACAAAGTTCAGATTTGAAAATTCTACTGAAGTTGCATTCATTGTCATTTCGGTCCCGGCTCTCATTAAACTTTTGTCGGATTACTCAGTGATAGGTTCGCTTGTCCATAGAGTGGAGAATCTAATGCTCCCTTCACCCCGCGAATTTTTATTATGGGCATCACACAAAAACATACAAATACCGAAACGTCGGTGGCATTAATTACACTTTATCTATAATTTCATAAATTCCACACGAATACTCAGTTCCATAAAGTGGAAACGAAATATGAACATACTCTTATTCGCGACACGAAATTTTTTCCCCGTATAAAGTCATCTGAAGGTCGCTCTCACCGGCTGTACGATCTGCATAGATTTTTGCTGTTGTTCTTTAATCGAATTTTTACGTTATTGCGTCCATTGCTCACGTAGAAATCTACACGATGTGCAAACAGTTTACCTAGCCTACGCAAACTGAGCTGCAGACAGCGTATTAAAACTTAATAAAAGAGATAATGGCTCCTTACGTGGCTACCACTCTTTGCATAGTGTCAAACGGATTTAATTTAATTTCACGCAGGGAGTTAAAAAGAAAGAGACAAATCGGGTAAGTGGTTCTAGAGTTATTGGCGTCAATCTTATACGCAGTACTGAATTCTCTCATCTGAAGCGAATATACTCGTACATGGAATCGCATCTGAACGTGATATATATTTTGTCACGAATATGGAATAGTTTTCTTAGTTACTACAACAATTTTTTTAAAAATATGTATTAAGCCTACTGAAAAATTATTGTAAAAAGACCTGTCTGGTTTTCTACGCAACCCTGACAAAGTCGATTTGTCATAGTGACTGTTAATTAACTTTACTTGATTTAGTTTACAAACTGCAGCAGCTAAATATTTCACACTAATTAAGAACATGGAAGCGCGGTCTTTTCCGAATGTGCTTCTGATCAAAAAGCGATCCTGCTAGCTGGAGTCGGAAGATATTTTTAACCTGCCTTTTGAGTTCTTGTGATGATATTTCCTTAGTAACTTTTATCCCCAACACATATTTCTTTATTTCTAACCGTAAAGTCAAATAGCTATTTTCATACATTTAAGTATAAAAATGGTGTGTGGACGCTGATCTTACCTCGGTGCCAGTGATGGCCGTGTGTTGATTAGAAGGCCAGTTGAGGATCTGTAGCCAACCTGTCTGCGTGCTAGACACACTGGACCTACAGCTGGAGTTAGTTGCTGAGGTTTGACTTCGTATGACAGCAGAAGCACTCTTGCGCTTATACCAAGCACACTGCCTACAAATTTTTATGCCAGTCTGGCTATTTGACCTGTTGTGCTGACATTCACGAACAGCATTCCACGGGGTGTTTTCTAACAGGATATCGCTCGTCCACATACCACTGTCGTAACCCAACAAGCTCTACAGAGTGTCGACATGTTGCCTTGGCCTGCACGATCACCATATCTGTCTCCATCGAGCACATATGGGACTTCATCCGACACCTCCAGCGTCATTCATGAGCAGCATTAACCGTCCTTCTGCTGACTGACCAAGTGCAGAAAGCATGGGGAACTCCGTCCCACAAAATACCATCCGGCACCTGTGCAACACAGTGCATACACGTTTGCATGCTTGCTGTCAACATTCTGGCGTATACACTGGTTATTAAAATACCAGAATTTCAGCTTTGCAACGGCTTATCCAGCACTTACATCAATCTGTGATCTGGCAATGCTAATCACTTAAGTATTTTATCTAGACAAACGTATTCCAGAAATTTCGTTACTCTACATTAATTATTTTTTGGTGTTGCGATTTTTTTTCCGTCAGTGTCTACAGGCAGACTGCAGGCGACGGTTGTACACTTTGCTTACCGCAGTCCGCACTTGTCGCAGCTTCCTTCACACACTTGTAACCTCCCCACAAAATAAAATAAATAATATGAATATGATTCTAATTTAGTGTAACCTTTCCACAAAATTGTTTCACAGTTCATCTAAGCTCAAAACAGAAAAATTCCTAAACTTCTCAACAGTAAAAATTATAATTATGTCGTTCACATTCAGTGTAACGTCCCAACAAAAAAAAAAAAATAATTCAGTAACCTGGTAATAAAACAATGTAACTAACCTCTCAATTAAATTGTCACTCACTTATGACTTTTCAATAATTCACTGTGAATTTAACCTGGTAAATTTTGGACGACAGCAGTGCTACGTCATGGCCCTGAAAGATCATTCTGAATAAAAAAAGGAAAAATTCTTACCTCAATGAAGTCGCTGGATAACGCATATATGTCTGCTCTTACAGTAAATTTTTCTGGCACAACCCTGTGCAATGCTGGCCAATAGATCTGTCATTTATGAAAGGAAGCAACTGATTTTTTTTTCTTTTGCAACAATCTGGATGATCATGGATTGGAGAAATTAGTACATTGTTGAAATTGAAATGAATGGTTGTCAAAGTTACTTTTTATGAGGAAGATTATTATTAGAACATTTTTAAAACATTTACATGGGACTTGAGGTAACATTACTACATATGCGCGAGGCTGCTTTTTACCTTATACAATAATACTCAGGCTCTGGCATCGCTGCACCACGACCGGGCCAGCCAACACGATACACCAGACCAGACCAGAGCAGACTGCAGACTAGCGACAACTTACTGCTACAGCTACACAGTTCCTACTGCAGTCAACACTGCTCTCTGGTCAGAGACCTTGCATATCACAGGCAGCGCATGAGCAATACATCGAAATTACATCTGCTCGGACCTCTTACATAACCCTCCACTGGGGGGTCAAAAATTTGGCAGCGATGGTGAGTCAATTGGACTTGCCATGAGCAACAAATTTTTCTAAAATCTACTTAATTAACTAAGTTTATAGTCACAGAGTATATACATATACATAAGTGCAGAACATGAAATGGAGTGCACATGCACTGAGTACAGAACATATCAAGAAATGACAAAATGTATACGCAATGAGTACAAAACATATTAACAAATTACATAAAGTGCACACGCACTGTATATATTTTTACCATTTTACAAGAACTAGGATACGCAATGAGTACAAAACATATTAACAATTGACATAAAATGCACACGCACTGTATATATTTTTACCATTTTACAAGAACTAGGAAAGGAAAGGGAAGGATTGCATCATGGTTGTAGCACAGTAGGTTGCACGTAGCTGCACTGAAAGTCCATATCTTTCTACAGAAGCACAACACCAAGTGAGACAATCTGAAGTTCTCTTCCCTGAAGTATTAATCAGTGTAGCCAAGACACTGAAATGTCATATTAATATTCAATGTTATCATTTTGCTAGTACATTAGGTAGACCAAACAGTAGGACCATAATAACATCTCCATCGTTCAAGGTGGTGGACAGCATGATGTGTCAACACCACATTCTTGTAGAATCCATACTCTTTCACCAACGTAGAATTAGTGCAAAATCCAAATATAGTGCTCCAGGATCATGAGGATGGACAGGACAAACGGATATTGCAGTAATTTCTGGTAATTAGGTCAGAAGGTGAAGGACATTAAATCTTATGCTAATCATCATTGAGAATTACACTAGTCTATCAACCGATCTGAGTAATTGTTGGCACTCATTGCCTAGTTACTAAACATTTCTGTACTATGTATGGAATATTACAGAACATTATTCATAAGTCATCTAATTACAGTAAATATTGGCACTCATTGGCCAGTTACAAACCATTTTTATGCATTATTCAGAAGTGATCATTCGAAACAAGAGTTAATTAATGGCATAGCATTTACATAATTCATCTAGTTATACATTATTCATAAGTCATCTAATTACAGTAAATATTGGCACTCATTGGCCAGTTACAAACCATTTTTATGCATTATTCAGAAGTGAGCATTCAAAGCAAGAGTTAATTAATGGCATAGCATTTACATAATTCATCTAATTATAGTAATCATTGGCACTCATTGGCCAGTTACAAACCATTTTTATGCATTGTTCAGAAGTCATCATTCAAAACATGAGCTAATGAGTGTAGCATCAAGCTACTGGTATTCATATATAATATCATGTAAGTGACATAAGACAAATTTAAAATATAAGAAACAGTGGCATTCATTGGCCAGTTACAAAGTATTCATATAGTTTTATAAAATATTATTCAGTATTATTCAGAAGTCAGCATTCAAAATGAGAGTTAATTATTGGCATAGCATTTATAGAGTATAACAAAAATATTATTTACAGAAATTATTGGCATAGCATTTATGCATTACCACAAAACATCATTCAGTATTACTCAGAACTCATCATTCAAGTGACATAGGACATATTTAAAATGTAACACACTGTAACTATTACTCAAGGTCTGTGGTCCAATAATACATAGATATAATGGATTCAATACATCTGAGAAATCTGCATTATATTTAGTACTAGAAATATCTCTTAAACTAGTAGCATTATTTGGGACTGGTAATACATTTTTTTGTGCTAGCAATGCATTGCATTGGGATCGATAATTAATTGCTGGGGCATGAAAATATTTGCTTTTGAATTATTGCTGCAAATAACGATTAATAACGTCATTCGTCATGAGTCAGCTGTAGCAAGGTTATGAACAAGTAAAGTATATGTGATCACATTCATGAATGACACACACAAATGGGTAAAAAAATGCAAGTACTAGAACAGGTTTAATGACTAACTGCTTATAGCACATTAATTTCATGAACAGCTTCTCCTGGAAAAAATACAAAATGGATTATTCAGCTGAAAGAAGAAACGCATATTATGTTGAAAAGTAGTGAACTTCGAATTAACAGGTAATGAAACGTGTACTCAATATGTATGTACTCCAGCTGTCCTTTCCCAAACATTCAGTCATTATACCATGCGATATAAGATATACTGTCAAAACGAACTGCAACAAATACTTAAATAACTACATAGCATATCTTAACTAATAGTAAATATATAAACTTCATCATTATTCTCATCTGCAAAGAAAAACTTCATTATTCATATTACCATAACTTCATTACTATCATCACCTGCAAAGAAAAACTTCATTATTCATATTAGCATATTCTCCATATAACTATTCATCATCATTCATTATCATCTGCAAAAAAGACACTTCATTATTCATATTACCATTTACTTCATACAACTATTCATACTATAGAGTTTCTTATTTCTAGCATATTTCATCACTAAAACTAAGATGTGTAGTTCTGTCTAACAGCCTGCATCAATCGCCTCGTATTCTGAAAGAAAAATAATTAGTTAAGACTGCTATCATGCGCTGTGTATGGTATATTCTTGTTAATGCTTGTTAATTCTGACCCATTTACTCTTCATCACAAGGTATTGCATTTTCTTTCGTTCATTCCGATGGTAAAATTTCCACTTCATAGTAATCCACTGTGGTTTGTTTAATTTATTTCTTTTACACGTTATTGCTTTCTGAAAATGATGAATAAGGATAAATATCTTGCATTTAAATCATATACCCATTAAACAAAAACTTGTTTCTAGTGATATAATTAAGCATACAGCATATCATGACAGAAAACGTATTATGTCAAAAACATAGAGACTGTTCAGGTGCAAAAATATACACACAGTCTCATAATGCAGTAGCCAAAAGTGTAGAATAGTCAAGATATTGAGATATCATAAGGAAAAATGTCAAAGTCAACTGGTGTTTGTTATATCTTAAAGATTTCATAGTGCATACAAACAAAACAGGAAAACAATCATACATACAAGAAAAATGGAAAATGTGCACGGTCTGATATATAACGACAAGAAAAGCGACCTGCTAACCTTACCTTGCCGGGCACTTGCCAAGAAAAAATATGATAATCATCAGTAAGTAGTCACATACATAGAATTGCATAAGTGGTGATATAAAAATCAGGAAATGGCATTACAGTGTGATAAATCATAAAGTATGTTCATTCAATAAAGGGTTTAATATTGGAGACATGGTGATTGCCTTTGCTTTTTCTGGTTCTCAAGGTTTCGACGTGTACTACATTGGGGTGAGGAATGCTGCGAATTCGATATGGACCTGCGTATAGAAGCTCAAATTTACTGCATCTACTCTTTCCTCTGTTGGATAAATAGTGTGTACGTACTAATATCATCTGTCCAATGTGAAAGTCACGGCGTGTACAAACCTGTTTTTGCTGTCTTTTCCGGCGCTCTGCGGCACGTTTGATGTTGTTGAGTGCAATGTCAATTATTTCATGGTGGCGTAGTCGACTAGATGTAGGAAAGGATACTAATTCTTTAATTTTGTTAGGTGGTTCAACATTTTTCAATATAACAGTCGGAGATAGCATAGTAGATTCATTTGGTATTAATTACATCCTGGAATGAGAGTATGTGTGTATCCCAATCAATATGTTTTTTATGGCAGTATATTCTACATAGTTTACCAATTTCTTTCATCAGTCGTCCACAAGGTTTCGAAGAAGCGTGATACTTGGATATATAGATCGGAGAAATGTTTCTTGTTCGTAACATACGTGTCCATATAGCAGATCGAAACTGTGGTCCATTGTCGGAAATTACTTTCAATACATGCCCTACATGGAATAAAAAATGTTTTACAAATGCATTCGAAATAGTTTTAGCAGTAGCTTTGCGTAACGGTGTGAAGGTTACAAATTTCGAAGTGAGTTCAACAGCGACAAAGATGTAACAAAAACCTCTATTAGTTCTGGGAATCGGACCAAAAATGTCTACAGCGGCCATGTGTCTCAATTTAACAGGTACAATGGGATGTAACGGAGGAATATGTGAAGTCGTGTGTGACTTAGCTTTCTGGCAGATTTTACATGACGCTAAAACTCGTCGAATACGTTTCTCCATGTTGGCAAAATAACAGTTCTGTCTCAGTATAAGAAAACATTTTCTGGCTCCGTAATGTGCGTAACTTAAATGAGTATACCAAATTAATTTGTTAACAAGCTCGTCAGGAATACATAATAACCAATTGTTGCTGTCAGGATGAGAGCGGCGAAACAGAATGTTATTGCGTACAGTGTAATGGTGTCTGATGGTAGCATTAGTCCTATCTTGCCAAAGGTGTTTAATTTCTTTCCATACGTTGTCTTTACTCTGCTCTTGTGCTATATCTCGTAATGACGCCGAAATGAAATTTTCAAATGCAACTTGTTGAATATACATGACGCTAATATTTGCTTGGCAGAAGTTGGTTGCGATGTCTTGCTGATTGTTGCTGAGAGAACGGGATAGTGCGTCTGCTACAATATTTTGTGTACCGGGAATGTGAACAATTGTAAAATTAAATTCATGTAAATAAAGTTGCCATCTGCTTAACCTGTCATGTGTAAATTTTGCTGAAAGTAAAAACTGGATAGCTCTATGGTCTGTGTAAACGGTCGTATGTCTTCCATAAAGAAAATGCCGAAATCTCGTAAATGCCCATACAACACATAATGTTTCAAGTTCTGTAACAGAATAATTGCGTTCAGCAGGTGACAGAATGCGACTCGCAAAGGCGATGTTTTTAATACTGTAGAACCATCTTCTTCAATTTCCTGAAAAATGTGTACGCCTAAAGCAGTGTTAGAACTGTCGGTGGCAATTGAAAAATTTCTAGTAAGATCTGGATGTGACAAAAGTGGTGCGTCCAACAAAGCTTGTTTCAGATTGACAAATTCAGACTGTGCTTGGCTATCCCAGGACCAAATAGTGTTTTTACCCGTCAATTGACATAATATAGCAGTGTCTAGAGCAGAGTAATGAATAAATTTACGAAAAAAGTTAATTAAACCCAAAAAGCTGCGTAGTTGTTTCCTCGTCGTAGGAACAGTAATGTCACGTAAAGCTTGAAGTTTTTCCGGGTCAGGCGCAATGCCTTCTGCTGAAATTACATGTCCAAGAAATTTTATAGAAGTTTTGCCAAAGTGCAATTTACTGAGATTAACTGTGAGTCCTTGTGCACGAAAAGTTCGTAACAGTTGTTCAAGAATCAAATTGTGTTCAGACCAGTTAGCTTCTGCAATAAGAATGTCGTCTACATACGTTGTGATTCTGTCTTTTAGTTCTGTCGGAAGTATAGTATTCAAACCGTGAATAAATGCTGCTGGAGAAATAGCTAAACCGAACGGTAATTTGCAAAATTGATAACAGTCACCAAAACAGAGAAAAGCTGTGTACTTTCTGCAGTTCGGATGGAGCTGAATTTGCCAAAATTCCGATTTCAAATCTAATGTGGAATAAATAGCAGTACCATGAAATTTCTGTAGAAGTTCTTCTACTGTCTGTGGGCGATCTGTTTCATTAATAATAATGTCATTGATGTGACGCGAATCAAGTACGAGGCGAAGTGAACCACCCTTTTTCTTAAAAATATGGAGCGGGTTTATGTACGGACTAATTGCCGGTTCAATAATTCCTTGGTCAAGCATAGCTTGCAATTCTTTCTTAACTTGTTCTCTGTGAATATACGGAATGGGATAATGTTTGGCTTTAAATGTATCGTGCTGTTTTAACTTGAAATTCATACATAAAACCGGACATAGTACCAGGGATGTTGTCAAAAACTGGAGCTTGCTGTAAAAGAATTTTGTGTAGTTGAGTACGTTCGTCGTCTGTGTTTGCATTGCTCTGTTTAACTTTATCAGAAATCATCTGTATAACGTCATAGTCGGCTTCGTCTGGAGTATTATAGTTGTGTACGTACGTATCTGTGAACAATGTGGAATGACAGTCTATGTTACGTGATGGAGAAATGACCTCTGTCCGATTAATTGTTTGTTCTTCTACAGATAAAGAGTGCTGAAATTCTAATGCCAGTTGTACATTTTCATCCTTTAACATTAAATAGGAATTTTGAAAGTCAATAATTGCGTCATGTTGTACCAAAAAACTCGTACCTAAAATAACGTCTGTTGTCAATAAGGGAACAATCCAAAAATTTGAGTGAAACGTATGACCTGCAATACAAAATGATAAGTGTGTCTGTAACTTTACATCTACTCCTTTACTAGATACTGCTCCTTTTACTTTAGTTTTGCCTAATGGTAACGTAGGATAGGTATTCTCTTTGTCACATTCGTTGAAAGTTTCTTCATTTATAACTGACATAGGTGATCAAGAATCGATTACTGCTGAAAATTGGGATGATCCAATCTTTACTTCAATGACAGGGTGGGAAATGGTTTTTTGAATAACTGGTTTTTCCTGCAAAAGAGTGTCTCGGATGTCGTCAAAAGTAATAACATTTCCGTGAACAAGATTCTGTGTGTCAAAAGTATTGCTTGCGTTGCTGCAAGATGCAACCTGTACTGTACCTAGTCAAATTCTTTCTGACGTGCGGTTATTCGCAGGAGGATGCTGTGGTATTTCAACTATTTGTACTGTTCTGTTATTTCTTCCTGACGTATTATGTTCGGGATGATGCCGACTGTCTGGTTCATTCATGATAATCTGTTGTTGTGGATGATTTTGCTGCTGGTTAAGACCGACTGTTATTAAACGTACGCTGAAAATTGTGCTCATTACTTTTACGTCTGTCATAATAGTCATTTCTATACGGTGCTGTGCGATATGAGTTGAAATGGTGTGTTTACAGTACGTAGTTATTTCCTTGTTGCTGTGCGTTACTATTTGGCGGAGCTGACGCTATACGTGTAGGCGGCGAAACATAAAAGCTTGGTTGACCTTGCACTTTACATTGTTCGTTAGGTATGCTAACCGGCTGGTTTTGTTGCTGTTGTTGGGAAAAACCTCTACTGTTACCAAAATGTGGTTCCTGTTGCTGATAATTTTGACGATACTGGTAATTAAAATTTTGTCTGTTATTAAAATTGCGCTTATAGTTCTTGCCATTTCGGGGGTGTCTAATGAAAACTGTCACTTTCGGTAAAACTTGTCATATCAGGTTTTCTTTACACATTCCTAATACTAGATAGATCGATAGTTGAAGAGTTGTTTTGATAGATATAAAGGATAGTAAAAGAGAAGGCAGCAGTGCAGAAAACTAAAGAGGAAACAGCACTACTACGGCTCGGGCCCCTGTGCATGCTACGGCACATATTCATCGAAGCGTAATGAATCCCCTGAAGTCTCTTACGCGCTGCAAATAAATTTTAGTTTCTGCGTTACAGGCAATGCCGGTGAAAATGCGAAGCCTAATTGTTGTATCCAGTCCAAAGCGTGCATCTGCGTTCTGTCATTTTTAAATACTTTAAATTTTCTCATGGATAGAAAGTGCTTGTAATCAAAATTTTCGTCTCTGAATGTCTGAACAGGTTCATGATTGTATGCTAGTCTGTTTGTCTGTGACTGTTCGGAATCTAAGTCACGTACTCTCTGTAAATTACCTAAATTATACTGGCTGTGTGAGTGTGAGAAATGTTCCGAATGTCGCGTATGCTGTGCCGTGTTAGAGGCTGAAATTTTCTACGTAATGTATTATTGGACGAACCTATCTCACTGATCGTCTGCTGTAAATTTTGGAATTCGGGTGTTTGATTAAGCGAAACTGGTGACGTATCATCTGATTTGGTGTCATTATTATTTTCGATAACATCAATACGACTGGCCAATTCATCATATTTTTCAGTCAGTGCTTTTACGTGATCGTCGTTTTTAGTGTCACAAGCATTAATTTGTTTTTGTATTTTACGTGTGGTTTTGTTCAATTTCTTAACATCTGCTTTGAGGGCATCGGGATCCTGTATTAGTTCCAACTTTTCAAGTCTGTTGGTCATTTTCTGAAAGTCTAATGTGTGTGTGTTTGTTTTCGTTTTAAGATCGGAGATTTCATCATGCAATTCGGTGTTCAACTGTTTGATTTCGTCTGATACTGTAGCAATATTGTTGTCTACGTATGTTTTTGCTTTCGTAAACAATTTACGCTTATCTTCCTGTCTCTGTGCAGTAATTGTTTCCATGACTTGAAGCTTTACTTTATTCTGTTCCTGTAAAAATTTACGGTAACGCGTTTCACTGTTTTGTAGGTGGTGATTAAAACGTTCGCCAATTTGGCTGTTCTGTTGGTCAAATTCCGCATCTACTTTCGCATCCAGTGTGCGTGAAAGTTCTGCTGACATTAATTTAAACTCGTCGCGTAACTGTGTTGCGTTCTCAGAGCATTGTTGAGCGACTGCACTAATTTCGTCTCTAAGTAATTTAGTTGTGGCTGCATGTGTATTACTTAATTCTTGAGCCACAGATCTAATTTTTTCACTACTGCTCCTAGCACAAGCCTTAATTTCCTCACGTAATTGTTCTTTAGTATCATGACATTGCGCGGCAACGGCTGTAATCTGTTCACTAAGTTGTTTGTTCTGTTCTTTAAGTTGTTTGAAATTGTTATCTTGCTTACTATTCAACTGTTTGGAATTGTTGTCTAGTTTTTCATTAATTTGTTGTTTGAGATTTGCATTATTTTCATTAATTTGTTGTTTGAGATTTTCACTAAGTTGTTTGTGCTGGTTGTCGTATTTTTCATTGAGTTGTAGTAATAATGCCATAACTTGATCCATGTCAAAATTAGCTGCTGTATTTTCTGTGCTGTGTGATGGTGTATGTGCATTTGTCACGTTTTGTGTAACCATTAGGTCATCCTCTGATTCTTGAAAATGTTTGCTAATCGGATGTGCACTGTTGGTCACTAAATCGGAATCAAATAAATTTGACGGAGTACATTGTTCATCTTCGTTAGAAACATTTATCTGTTCACTACGTAAATTTTGCAAGTCAGGTGTGTCAAACTGGGCAGCGTTCATTGGAATGGAAAGTGACACGTCATCATTTGTCGTTAAATTAACAGGGACACAATTGAATTTGTTTGCTGATCATTAGGTTCAAAATGGTTCAAATGGCTCTGAGGTCATTAGTCCCCTAGAACTTAGAACTAGTTAAACCTAACTAACCTAAGGACATCACAAACATCCATGCCCGAGGCAGGATTCGAACCTGCGTCCGTAGCGGTCTTGCGGTTCCAGACTGCAGCGCCTTTAACCGCACGGCCACTTCGGCCGGCTGATCATTAGGATTAAAATCATTACTAGTGGTCGGTACGCACTGATTACCTGTAATTAGAGGATTATCACTATTGCACTGAGTGTCGCAAGTATTATCGGTCAAATTACTCGAGTCGGCTATTTCACTCATTGCACATCGCGATGTACTATTAACAGTTTTTCGGGGCATTTTTCACAAATAAAAATTAAGCACAAAATGAAACAAACACGAAGCAAAATGGAACAAACAATTACAACAAAGAGCAATAAATTGCCGATGATCTGTGAAAGAAAGAGTGACAAATTAGTAAATGCGCTGCGCCAGATGCAAACTACATTTAAGTAATTAAGAGCAGATATATGACTACTTCTCAGAAATTCACAAAGAAAATACGATCCTGGCCGGTTGTCGCCAAGTGTAACCTCCCCACAAAATTCTTTCCCATTTTATAACCTCCCTACAAAAATTCATTCACATTTAGTGTAACCTCAAAACAAAAAAATTCCTAAACTTCTCAACAGTAAAAATTATAATTATGTCGTTCACATTCAATCTAACGTCCCAACAAAAAAAACTTAATTCAGTAACCTGGTAATAAAACAATGTAACTAACCTCTCAATTAAATTGTCACTCACTTATGACTTTTCAATAAATCACTATGAATTTAACCTGGTAAATTTTGGACGACAGCAGTGCTGCGTCATGGCCCTGAAAGATCATTCTGAATAAAAAAAGGAAAACTTCTTACCTCAATGAAGTCGCTGGATAACGCATATATATCTGCTCTTACAATAATTTTTTCTGGCACAACCCTGTGCAATGCTGGCCAATAGATCTGTCATTTATGAAAGGAAGCAACTGATTTTTTTTCTTTTGCAACAATCGGGATGATCATGGATCGGAGAAATTAGTACATTGTTGAAATTGAAATGAATGGTTGTTAAAGTTACTTTTTATGAGGAAGATTATTATTAGAACATTTTTAAAACATTTACATGGGACTTGAGGTAACATTACTACATATGCGCGAGGCTGCTTTTTACCTTATACAATAATACTCAGGCTCTGGCATCGCTGCACCACGACCGGGCCAGCCAACACGATACACCAGACCAGACCAGAGCAGACTGCAGACTAGCGACAACTTACTGCTACAGCTACACAGTTCCTACTGCAGTCAACACTGCTCTCTGGTCAGAGACCTTGCATATCGCAGGCAGCGCATGAGCAATACATCGAAATTACATCTGCTCGGACCTCTTACACACTGATCACACCGTTTGACTACTGCAGGCTCATCTCTCTGTCAGTAACTTCGCTGCTTTTGTCAGTCGGTCCGTGCACCGTTGGAAATACTCAGCTTTTCACTGAGAGCACACTCGCGCAACACCAAACCCCAAATATTCTTCTCAATACGGAATATGTTACCATAAGGAACAATTTGTTTCTGTAATAGCGAACAGTTTCTAGAAACACTGAACAAATTTGCGGTTTCTACTGAAATAATCACAGCCTCGATAATTTTTAGATCGACACACTCGTAGCCCTTCTCCTCTGAAGTTGTGCCTTCCACATCTCTGCGCCAACCAACATTACATTTATTATTCTGAAAACTGGTACAGTTTCATTAATTTACAGTTGGAACATATATCTCAATTACCTACTTTCTAGTTTTTGCCAAGGGGTAGATAATCAACAACACTTTTAATACACTTGTTAGTTTTTACAGTTTTCAGGAAAAACTCGGAAATCGATAGAAAGAGCACAACATGGACTTGAGACTAATGGTTTTGTGATAAAATACACCTACTAAGAAAATTTCAAGCACGTAACTTAAATATCACCTCCTCAAAAAAATTACAAAAAACATAAATTTTTACCGAACATCTACGTTGATGATTTTCTCATGGTTGAAGCTCACAGGCACGTAAAACTTGTTAAAAGTCAGTGTAGTAGCCAATGACTGTAGAAATTATTATTTTGTCAACATTGCGTTTTAGTCCTTAAAGCCAGTATAGGGTTGCCAGAATCTGTTGCTAGCAAAACTTTATACTGTAATTAATTTGATAATACCCAAGGGAGGGCTTTCAAATGGTGATAACACAAGAATTTTTTGTTTTGATACATTAATACGAAATACAAAGTTGTCTACTGAAACAATGTATGTTGAAGTGCAAATTTCACATAGTTTCTTATCCTACGCCACATGTTTATCTGAATTGTGAGCTTTGGAGAGAAGATCTTTCCTCTGTATGATGTATTCATAAAACTTAGAGCAACTCATTTGATGATTAAAAACACATTTAATCATTGCTTATACCGTTGGTACTTGTAATTTGTTTCGATCCTCAGTCCATTGCACATTCATTTCTGCGGGACCTGACCATCATTTTGCAGGACAATGCTCAAGCACGTACAGTGCAAGCTGTTACTGATTTGTTTGACTGATGGAACTGCTAAGTGCTATACCACTAACTGCACCCCCCTGACTTAAGCGCTCGTGAGTTCAATAAAGTCATCAGAAGATCAAAACCAATTTGCAAAATTATTTAGAAATGATATCTATGTGGTGCGAAAATTGGCAATTGACCCTCAATAATGAAAAGTGTGAGGTCATCCACAAGAGTGCTAAAAGGAATTCGTTAAACTGCGGTTAACGATAAATCAGTCAAATCTAAAGGCCGTAAATCCATCTAAATATCCAGGAATTACAATTACGAACAACTTAAATTGGAAGGAACACATAGGAAATGTTGTGGGGAAGGCTAACCAATGACTGCGTTTTATTGGCAGGAAACTTAGAAAGTGTAACAGATATATTAAAGAGACAGCCTACACTACGCTTGTCCGTCCTATTTTAGAAAACTGCTGTGCGGTATAGGAGTCTTACCAGATAGGATTGCTGGAGTCCATCGAGAAAGTTCAAAGAAGAGCAGAATTTTTTGTATTACCGTGAAATATAGGAGAGAGTGTTACTGAAATGATACAGGATTTGGGGTGGACGTAATTAAAACAAAGGCGTTTTTCGTTGCGGCAGAATCTCTACAACGTACGTAGAGAGAAACGATCATCGTAATAAAATGACGGAAAACAGAGCTCGCACCGAAAGATATCAATATTCTTTTTTTCTCCGCGCGCTGTGTAGAGAATTATTGTGAAGGTATTTCGTTGAACCCTCCGTCGGGCACTTAAATGTGATTTGCAGAGTACCCATGTATATGCAGATGTAGATATCTGATTTCGTCACACTCTCAATCAAAGGATCTATTCTCGGAGGCCCTAATTCCTTCGCAGCTAACTTTTCCAGGTAATTTACTTTTATGTTCCCAGACTGAGGTTTTCACTCTGCAGCGGAGTGTGCACTGATATGAAACTTTCTGGCAGATTAAAGCTGTGTGCCACTCCGAGAATCAAATTCCAGACCTTTCTGTTTCATAGGCAAGTGCTCTACCGACTGAGCTACCCAAGGACGACTCACGACGCGTCCTCACGGCTTTATTGTTAGCATTTAAAATATATTTAACGTAGTTCGTGTGTACATTGCACACGAAAACGGATTCCCGCAAGGTAAACAACCAACTGCAAACACTAAATGCCGTTTTTGGAAATTATTAAACTCAAGTAGTAAAGTCTACTAACATGTTCACTTGACTAGAATACAAATGAAATGCTGAAATCCATAAGGGCCTAAAGCAAATGTGTGTGAAATCTTATGGGACTTAACTGCTAAGGTCATCAGTCCCTAAGCTTACACACTACTTAACCTAAATTATCCTAAAGACAAACAAACACACACACACACACACTCATGCCCAAGGGAGGACTCGAACCTCCGCCGGGATCAGCCGCACAGTCCATGACTGCAGTGCCATAGACCGCTCGGCCAATCCCGCGCGGCCCTAAGGCACACCTCCGTCGATTCCATATTTAAGTGGATATCAGAGAAACCAGTGAATTACCATGTATACAATGTGGGCCTACAGCACAGATAAACTTGACTTACCATAAGATCAACAGATTTCAAAAACATGAATAAATGTTACAATCTCACTGTCGACGGTGATTTGCTTTAGGCCATTACAATTCCCAGCGCCTCAAATGGATTACCGTGTGATACAATTCATCACTTAATACGCTATAGCTCATTCAGAAAGCCACAAAATAGGTTTACTGTCATTACAACTTAACATATACTGAGGTCCGATCCAATTTTAATGCAGTATATAGTGAGTGCCCCCCCCCCCCCCCCCCGCCTCCGCCCCCATGAACCATGGACCTTGCCGTTGGTGGTGAGGCTTGCGTGTCTCAGCGATACAGATGGCCGTACTGTAGGTGCAACCACAACGGAGGGGAATCTGTTGAGAGGCCAGACAAACGTGTGGTTCCTGAAGAGGGGCAGCAGCCTTTTCAATAGTTGCAGGGGCAACAGTCTGGATGATTGGGTGATGTGGCCTTGTAACACTAACCAAAACGGCCTTGCTGTGCTGGTACTGCGAACGACTGAAAGCAAGAGGAAACTACAGCCGTAATTTTTCCCGAGAGCATGCAGCTTTACTGTATGGTTAAATGATGATGGCGTCCTCTTGGGTAAAATATTCCGGAGGTAAAATAGTCCCCCATTCGGATCTCCGGGCGGGGACTACTCAAGAGGAAGTCGTTATCAGGAGAAAGAAAACTGGCGCTCTACGGATCGGAGCGTGGAATGCCAGATCCCTTAATCGGCCAGGTAGATTAGAAAATTTAAAAAGGGAAATGGATAGGTTAAAGTTAGATATAGTGGGAATTAGTGAAGTTCGGTGGCAGGAGGAACAAGACTTTTGGTCAGGTGAATACAGGGTTATAAATACAAAATCAAATAGGGGTAATGCACGAGTAGGTTTAATAATGAATAAAAAAAATAGGGGTGCGGGTAAGCTACTACAAACAGCATAGTGAACGCATTATTGTGGCCAAGATAGACACGACGCCCATGCCTACTACAGTAGTACAAGTTTATATGCCAACCAGCTTTGCAGATGTTGAAGAAATTGATGAAATGTATGATGAGATAAAATAAATTATTTAGGTAGTGAAGGGAGACGAAAATTTTATAGTCATGGGTGACTGGAATTTGAGAGTAGGAAAAGGGAGAGAAGGAAACATAGTAGGTGAATATGGATTGGGGATAAGAAATGAAAGAGGAAGCGGTCTGGTAGAATTTTCCACAGAGCAATACTTAATCGTAGCTAACACTTGGTTCAAGAATCATAAGAGAAGGTTGTATACATGGAAGAATCCTGGAGATACTAGAAGGTATCAGATAGATTATATACTGGTAAGCAGAGATTTAGGAACCAGGTTTTAAATTGTAAGACTTTTCCAGGGGCAGAGTATATAGAGGGTCTATACAAGGGCGATGTACTTGAGGACAATATTATGGAACTGGAAGTGGATATAGATGAAGATTAAATGGGAGATAAGATACTGCGTGAAGAGTCTGTCAGAGCACTGAAAAACCTGAGTCGAAGCAAGGCCCCGGGAGTAGACAACATTCCATTAGAACTACTGACGGCCTTGAGAGAGCCAGTCCTGAAAAACCTCTACCATCTGGTTAGCAAGATGTATGAGACAGGAGAAATACCCTCAGACATCAAGAAGAATATAATAATTCCAGTCCTGAAGAAAGCAGGTGTTGACAGACGTGAAAATTACCGGTCAGTTTAATAAGTCACAACTGCAAAATACTAACGCGAATTCTTTACAGACGAATGGAAAAACTGGTAGATGCCGACCTCGGGGAAGATCAGTTTGGATTCCGTAGAAATGTTGGAACACGTGAGGCAATACTGACCTTAGGACTTATCTTACAAGAAAGATTAAGGAAAGGCAAACCTACGTTTCTAGCATTTGTAGACTCAGAGAAAGCTTTTGACAATGTTGACTGGAATACTCTCTTTCAAATTCTAAAGGCGGCAGGGGTAAAATACAGGGAAAGAAGGCTATTTACAATTTGTACAGAAACCAGATGGCAGTTATAAGAGTCGTGGGGCATGAAAGGGAAGCAGCGGTTGAGAAGGGAGTGAGACAGGGTTGTAGCCTCTCCCCGATGTTATTCAATCTGTATATGGAGCAAGCAGTGCAGGAAACAAAAGAAAAGTTCGGAGTAGGTATTAAAATCCATGGAGAATAAAAAAAAAACTTTGAGGATTGCCGATGATATTGTAATTCTGTCAGAGACAGCAAAGGACTTGGAAGAACAGTTGAACGGAATGGACTGTGTCTTGAAAGAAGGATATAAGATTTATATCAACAAAAGCAAAACGAGGACAATGGAATGTAGTTGAATTAAGTCGGGTGATGCTGAGGGAATTAGATTAGGAATTGAGACACTTAAAGTAGTAAAGGAGTTTTGCTATTTAGGGAGCAAAATAACTGATGATGGTCGAAGTGGAGAGGATATAAAATGTAGACTGGCAATGGCAAGGAAAGCGTTTCTGAAGAAGAGAAATTTGGTAACATCGAGTATAGATTTAAGTATCAGAAAGTCGTTTCTGAGAGTATTTGTATGGAGTGTAGCCATGTATGGAAGTGAATCATGGACGATAAATAGTTTGGACAAGAAGAGAATAGTAGCTTTCGAAATGTGGTGCTACAGAAGAATGCTGAAGATTAGGTGGATAGATCACATAACTAATTAGGAGGTATTGAATAGGATTGGGGAGAAGAGGAGTTTGTGGCACAACCTGACAAGAAGAAGGGACCGGTTGGTAGGACATGTTCTGAGGCATCGTGGGATCACAAATTTAGCATTGGAGGACAGCGTGGAGGTTAAAAATCGTATAGGGAGACCAAGAGATGAATACACTAAGCAGATTCAGAAGGATGTAGGTTGCAGTAAGTACTGGGAGATGAAGAAGCTTGCACAGGATAGAGTAGCATGGAGAGCTGCATCAAACCAGTCTCAGGACTGAAGACCACAACAAAAACAAATATAGTGAGTGAATTAGCATATCTGAGGTGTGTGTTATCACCTAGCAGGATTTATGCCGAGTCAGCGGAGATAAAAGTCTGCTGTGGCGTGCTACCACCTGGTGGCACTGGTGTAAACTTCTGGTTGAGTGGCAAGACTCCTGTATACATCATGAACCGTGCAAGTTGTTTATCAAATCCGTGTGTATTTGACCCGTAACGCAATTACGTCATGTGAGTTGCGAATGCGAAAAAGGTCTTAAAACGTGCTAAATGGAAGGTATGCTCGCGACCCTGTTGTCAAGTTTCTAGGAGTCTAGAGGAACAGTAGCGCGTCAGATTTTAGCGGGGTATCTTTCGGATTGCAGGATCTATCTATGTTACGTTTAACAGCATTCAGTGAAAAATAATCAATTAATCCGCAAGGTGTATAAAGTTAAGGTGTTCACGTGCTCTTGTGCTCTAATACAGCAGCCGCCACTGGACGGAATGCTCTAATGGAGTATGATTTTTATATGCCGACCAGAAATCAGGCCGAAGCAATTTATTTTTGACTAGCTATTGGCCAAAAGAAATGCTCATACTGTGGTGTCACCGCAAGGCACCACACTTGCTAGGTTGTAGGCTTCAAATCGGCCGCGGCCCGTCAGTACACATCGGACCCGCGAGTCGCCACTGTCGACGCTAGCAGACCGAGCGCCGCCACGCGGCTGGTCCTACGAGACAAGCTAGCGCAGTTCGACAGCCGACTGTAATAGGAATGGTTCACTTGTTATAGCTTCAGAGATCTCATTTGCAGAGACGATAGTTAGCATAGCCTTCAGCTAAGTCAGTAGCTACGACCTAGCCAGGCGCCAGTTTATGGTTGGTTGGTTGGTTTGGGGAAGGAGACCAGACAGCGAGGTCATCGGTCTCATCGGATTAGGGAAGGATGGGGAAGGAAGTCGGCCGTGCCCTTTGAAAGGAACCATCCCGGCATTTGCCCGGAGCGATTTATGGAAATCACGGAAAACCTAAATCAGGATTGCCGGATGCGGGATTGAACCGTCGTCCTCCCGAATGCGAGTCCAGTGTCTAACCACTGCGCCACCTCGCTCGTTCATACAGTTTATGCATTGCCAATTGATCTATATGTGTGAAGCAATCAGAATTGTAAAGGAGTATTCGCAGTTCAGTTTATAACTGCACTTGTAAATATTATTGTACAAAGTCAAGATCGACGTTCATCGCTGATGCTTAATTAAAGCTAAGTATTTAATTGTATTCCTGTCGACTAACTCCTAATCACCTAAAGATGTTCCAGGCACATCCCGTCAAGTATAGTTCATTGATTCTCACGTCAGCCTACGTGATCAACGCGTGCAATAATGGCCACCCCTTTTAATCAGACTAAGAGTCAAATTGCGTGACCTAGCGGGGGTCACCCTTTTTCCATGAGGCCCATAGTTCCGCCTCATACATAACACATACCACAGTTGTTCTTTTACACCTACTTTCCCCCTCTCGTTTGCTGTGACGTAAATGTTCTCTACTGCCCTTACAAGATCACGTACACGAGAAAGAATCATAGCAGGCAGAACACCTACAACTTCTCCATGCACAATAAATAGCTTTCCAAACAATTTGCTTTTCAGATTAACAGTCGGTGTAATTGTATACGAATGCTTTAAGGCATTGATGTTAGCTGATGTTGATACAACTCTAAAAAATGGTTCAAATGGCTCTGAGCACTATGGGACTTAACTTCTGAGGTCATTAGTCCCCTAGAACTTAGAACTAGTTAAACCTAACTAACCTAAGAACATCACACACATCCATGCCCGAGGCAGGATTCGAACCTGCGACCGTAGCGATCTCACGGTTCCAGACTGCAGCGCCTAGCACCGCGCGGCCACTTCGGCCGGCGATACAACTCTCTTGGTACTTCTAATTTCCAGGGGGTCCTTTAATATGTATTTCCTGTTCAAATCCCGATTGGCCAGAATTGAAAATTCCTTAATGAACGCTGGGATAAGATTGGTAACTCATTTGCAAGTTTGCGGGGCAACTCCACAGTTTGCTGTGCATCTCCAAGTTGACGCTTTATTTGAAATTTCGCTATCTTGCATCTTCCAATTGTGTAGCACTGTCTGAAGTTATGCAGCCATCCATTGCTTCCCTTGAAATAGCTGTAATCTGCGTCGCGCACACTCTGATTTGCATTATGTATTATGTTGTGGACTGGCAAGACAGCCAATCCACAGTGACGGGTAACCGAAAGGCACGCGTTTGAACTCACGCAGGCTGGCGTGAGGTCTGAAACAGGATACGGAATGAATGCTATAAAGAAAAGTACGTAGCTGCTGGAATACTTAACTTTAATCCATCATTTGTATACATCGTTCTTGACGGTATGGTATAAAGAATATAAACTGTAATGGCGCCTTGCTAGGTCGTAGCCATTAACTTAGCTGAAGGCTATTCTATCGTCTCGGCAAATGAGAGCGTAATTGTCAGTGAACCTTTCTTTGCAAAGTCGGCTGTACAGCTGGGGCGAGTGCCAGGACGTCTCTCTAGACCTGTCGTGTGGTGGCGCTCGGTCTGCAATTACTGACAGTGGCGACACGCGGGTCCGTCGTATACTAATGGACCGCGGCCGATTTAAAAGCTACCACCTAGCAAGTGTGGTGTCTGGCGGTGACACCACATATTAGATCCCTATCATGCAGAAACACGTTTTTGTATCAAGCGCGCCTTGTCCTCCCTTGAATATCCGTCATTTTTCTTATCCACTACACGGTCATATTGCTGCGCACTATTTCGAAATTTGCCAGTACATGTTTTTTTACTATACTGCGGATGCTCTCCCATGTTCAAATGGCTCTAAGCACTATGGGACTTAACATCTGAGGTTATCAGTCCCCTAGACTTAGAACTACTTAAACCTAACTAACCTAAGGACATCACACACATCCATGTCCGAGGCAGGATTCGAACCTGCGACCGTAGCAGTCGCGTGGTTCCGGAGTGAAGCGCCTACAACCGCTCGGTCACAGCGGCCGGCGCTCTCCCATCTACGTAATATGTTTAGTACCCATTTCTTGAACAACGATTGTCCTTAACTATGTTTCACTGGAGACGGGATTTGTGGCTTCCTGTCCGACAAGGACGATGAACTCCATGGCTCGCCTTTATTTCAATATAGCTTTCTCTTGTTACGCACGTACTCCTCATGTACATTGTCCTTAGAGTCGAGCGTATTCGACGACACATTTCACTAAATCATTTCGCAGAAACACTAATATTTCATCTGCCACTTCTTTCTCAGTCTGTGAAATTCCTTGGGTTCCTTCCTGACGACATGTAAACTTCGACAACTATCGTTGCAGACGTAATGAAATGTTTGCTTTGTTTGTCGTTGCCATTGCTCTGCTTTGTATCAACGCCACTAGGACTGTAGCACTGTCGTGAGTTAAGCCTAGTTTACACGACGACACTAGGTTGCAGGCAACTGTGTTACCGGGCACTGCGCATGGGCGCCGAGCGTTTGCGCAACTCGTAGGTGAAACTAAAAATTTTCGGCGTGTTCCAGCTTTGGCGACAGTAGTTGCATGAGTTTTAAGATTATGTGTGTTCGTAGTGTGTAGACAAACTGAAATATGCGGTGAGGAACGGAGAATAATGTTCGCTTTTTGGACATCTATGCTTTGCATAGGTGTTTGTGGAATTTCAGTGATGCTGATTACAAAAATAAGCAACATATTGCTGTTCCTGAGACCTTCACGTGCGATCAGAACACAGGAAGCTGACAATATCTGAGTTGCAGGGCAAAATTTATTGAATTAGAAGCACATATACAGCTCAATTGTGAAAAAATACAAGCAAATCTAATTCTAGCTGTGGAAATGCTCTCGTTTACAAGACTAAAATCCCATCGTTCGAGTTGGCCGACTATTTTTTTTTAAGGAATATTATTGACAGGAGGGAAGGCTACACAAATAACGAAGCTGCATTCTTTATTCAATATTCATCTATCTGAAAGGTCGCAGCAGTGCTCCCCACTCACATATGTTTGAACTTTGAAATATTGCCACTGTACAGATCTGTCTTCAAAAGAGTAGTCTGCAAACCATTCTCTTCTTAATGCGGCCTGTTCGAATAATTACTGCTGTTAATGTTAATAATTGTTACTTTTGTGTTAGCAGAAGAGCCAACACTGTGTTACGAGTGGAGGCCGAAATGGACGCGTTTTAGCTCAAGCAGGCTAGCGTGAGGAGAGAACTATACTGACGTGAGGTCTGCAACATGACAAGGAATGAGAATTCAGAAAGCGGACGTAATTAGTTTGATACTTAACTTTAATCCATTAATGATGAACGTCGCTCTTGACGGTACATGATTCACAATATTATCTGTTCAGAATACATTCTTGAAGATATTTCTTATAGTAACTGAATATGGCGCCTTGCTAGGTCGTAGCAAATGACGTAGCTGAAGGCTATGGTAAACTGTCGTCTCTGCCAATGAGAGCGTATGTAGACAGTGAACCATCGCTAGCAAAGTCGGCTGTACAACTGAGGCGAGTGCTAGGGAGTCTCTCTAGACTAGACCTGCCGTGTGGCGGCGCTCGGTCTGTAATCACTGATAGTGGCGACACGCGGGTCCGACGTATACTAACGGACCGCGGCCGATTTAAAGGCTACCACCTAGCAAGTGTGGTGTCTGGCGGCGACACCACAGTTACTGTTAATGTTAATAATTATTGGTGTCAATGAAAAAGTGTCATCACCAAATAAATCCGTATGTTAGAGGATGCCAAGTGTTCTGGATTGTAATGCACGCAATGTGATATGTAATTTCAGTTAACTTGGTTTCAGTTAGGCTGAACTTAAGAAATCCATTGTCCTACGGACTTAGCAGACACGCGCTTAGCCGGAGATCTTACCACTTCAGACGCTCGGCGCGGACAGACTGACCTGGGCTCCTACCGAGCGTGCTAACAGATACAAACGGAAGTGACCAGAGAGGCAGCTTCCTATACCAACATGACAAGGGACGGACAGGACCATACTAAGAATAGAAACCTCTCTGCTTTTAGAAAGCAACTACCTGTTCTACAGGACCACTTTTCTGCCCTATATACATAAATGACCCGACGGGCAGGGTGAGCAGTAATTTACGGCTGTTTGCTGACGACACAGGGCTATACGGGAAGATGTCGTCGGTGAGAGACTGAAGAAATATACAACTGACAAGCAAAATTTATGAAATTAGAATTATATATTAATACCTTCAGCTGCTGACGGGCGTTGATACACATGAACGGGGACATGTGAAAATGTGTGCCCCGACCGCGACTCGAACCCGGGATCTCCTTCTCACTTGGCAGACGCTCTATCCATCTGAGCCACCGAGGGCACGTAGGATACGGCGACTGCACGGACTATCTTGCGCACTCCTCCCGCGAGACCCACATTCTCATCTTGTATGTCCACATACAACATTCGTAGTGTCCCTACCCAACACACTCAATACTCGTGGAAGACATTCTTACGAAGTGCCATAAGAGTTCGGGTAATATGTGTGCATCCGCACAGAAGAAGAAGGTCATGGCCGGTGTTGCCAGAACTATATACTTATATGGATATAGCAAAATTTATAGTTGGTGATATGACTGTGGAAAAATGCAAGTTAATGCGGATGAGTAGGAGAAACAGTCCTGCAGCTTTTCGATACAGCATTAGTAGGGCACAACTTGGCACAATCACTTCGATTAAATACCTAGGCGTAACGTTCCAAAGCGATATGAAATGGAATGAGAACGTCAGGTTGGTAGTAGGGAAGCCAAAGGCTCAACTTCATTTTATTGGACAAGTTTTGGGATAGTATAGCTCGTCCATAAAGGAGAAGGTGCATAGAACATTAGTGTGGCCCGTTCTTTAGTATTGTTCGACTGTTGGGATCCCCGCCAGGTAGGATTAAATGAAGATATCGAAGCAGTTCAGAGGTGGGCTGCTAGATTTGCTACCGGTAGGTTCGATCAGCACACAAGCATTACGGAGGTACTCCGTGAACTTAAATGGGAACCACTGAACCGAAAACGATGCTCTTTCAGCAAGGCGCTGTTGCGCAAATTTAGAGAACCGGAATTTGAAACCGACTGCAGAACGGTTCTACTGCTGCCAACATGCGTTTAGCGTAATAATTGCGAAGATAAGATGGGAGAAATTAGGGCCTTTAAGGAGGCTTTTAAACAGTCTTTTTCCTTTGCTCTATTGGCGAATGGAACGGAAGACGAACAAGGTACCCCTCCGCCATGCACCGTACGGCGATTTGCGGAATGTGTATGAAGATGCAGATGTAACTGTTAGCTATTGTGTCGGCTTAAATTTTTTAAATTCATGTTGGTGTAAGAAGAACAGGTTTCCTTAAATCCAGAATAATTGTACTATACGTACAACATTGAGTATATAGCTGAAGAGTGTGGTCCTGAAAAGGGAAACTCCCCGTCGCAACCACCTCAGATTTAGTGGTAAGAGCGTCCATTGGACAGCCCTTCAAAAACTGAACACAGATCAAGCATGAAAGCAGGAAGAAGGTCTATCGAACAGTGAGAAAAAAGCAAAATTGAAACAATGGACGCTCCAAGCACGAGAAATACAACATAAAGGAGCGCGGAACAGCCATGCCCGGTGGTCGCGCTGTTGGACAGCAAAGTGGCGAACCGTCTTCAAAGCTCACTCCTGCCAATTTTTTTTCTCGTGTTCAAATTTCGGTCTGTGTCGTTGTGTAAAGTCCATTTTCAACAGCGAGGTGTAAGGAGGAGACCTATAATGAAAGTTGATTCTGCACAACTACTCTCCCAGCAGCCAAAAGGAAGTGGCTTTCGAACGGGAACCGCGAATGTTTGATGACAATACGACAAGTCAACAGAATCATCCACCGGAAAACACTTGTGGTGTGTGATTCACTGCGTGTGTTACAGTACGTGTGTCATATGACAGCAATCTCTTATCGAGCACCTGGTGAGTGAGTGAGGTATGTCGCCCTGCCCGATTTCGGTGTTCGTATGAGTGTCATCACTCCCAAGGAAATTATGAAAAGATAGTAGATTGTCACATAAGCTGCAACAAATGAACGCAACAGTTCCACAATCACACAATTTCTGTGTGCTCTGTTAAAACATATATTTTCAACGTTTATGGAGTTGCGTTTTATTTTGGAAGTTTGGACTCTTGAATTACTTTGTTGTACCACAGTTCACAGCAGTTTATTTGTTGCTTTTGTTTCCGTGATACGTCTAGTCTGCCTGGTATCTCGCCTGCGCGCACTGTTCATTACATTTAGTTGTGACTCATATCCTATAATTAACGTACAGTACGATAACTGTCAAGACTACAGGAAGAGAACAGGCATTTAAATGATCGGACGGACAGTTCATAGTGTTGTGGAAAAAAATTAAAATAAATTGCGTGAGGGAGTTTTCAAAACGTCTCGTTCGCTTACTAGTTCAACACCGTGAGCACTTAACCACAACGCCGTGGCTTCTCCATTTCGCTCGATGTTGCACTTGTTAACCTTGGACCGTTCACTGTTTCTATTTTGCTTTTTTTCACAGTTTAGTACACTTTCTTTCTGTTTTCATGCTTGATCTGTGTTCAATTTCTGAAGAGCGATCCACTGGGCCATCTAAGGGGAGTGTGATGGGCAGTTTCCCTTGTGACATCTCATATGGGTGGCAAATGCCTCGAGTCTGGACTGCGATTAATTGCACTGCTATTTTGTGAGCTATGTTTCTGTAGTCGTTAGACCCACCAAGTTAGCAGAGAGCGCTAATGCGCTGCTTCCTGGACTCGGGTAGGCGCCCCTGGCCAGGATCGAATCCGCCTGGCGGTTTAACGACGAGGGCCAGTGTGCTGGCCAGCCTGAATGTGGTTTTTAGGCGGTTTTCCACATCCCACTAGGTGAATACCGGGCTGGTCCCCACGTCCCGCCTCAGTTACACACCTCGCAGACATTTGAAACACGTTCGCACTATTTCATGGTTTACACATGACACAGACAGCTGGGATACACTGATTCCTTCCCGAGGGTACGGGGTGCCGCCAGGAAGGGCGTCTGCGCACCCCTTCAATTAACCATGGCAAATCAGATAGTAACCAAGCTGACCCTGCGCAAACTGTGAGACTAAGGCACAAGCAAAAGAAGAAGAAGTTTCTGTAGTTGTTGTGTTGCTATTTGAATATTGTAAATGAGCTCTTTGAGTCTTATTTTAATACATTATGAAAAGTGAATAACTTGAGCCCATTCTACATTTCATACCATGCTCACTACTGTCTTACCTTCCAACAAATCTAAGTCTTCCACTGCCATCCGCAATAATGGTTTTAGGCTTTCGTCCCATTTTATATCATTTCTTAGTATTGCCCTCGAATATCTTAACGATGTGACGGTCTCCAGATATTCGACTGTAATATTTTAGTCGGATTATGTCCGCTGCTTTCGCTTTGTTACAGACAGCGGATTTCGGGACAACTCTTTACATTCACCGAGAACACTCTTAGGCTAGGAAAGGGCTGTCAGACTAATCTGCGATGCACTTCGTGTCAGCTCGATGTTCAGGACCCTTGGGATTTCAACTTCGCAATCCCTGTACACAAACCCCAACATACCATCTCTTTGCCCGCATCTCGTGGTCGTGCGGTAGCGTTCTCGCTTCCCACGCCCGGGTTCCCGGGTTCGATTCCCGGCGGGGTCAGGGATTTTCTCTGCCTCGTGATGGCTGGGTGTTGTGTGATGTCCTTAGGTTAGTTAGGTTTAGGTAGTTCTAAGTTCTAGGGGACTGATGACCATAGATGTTAAGTCCCATAGTGCTCAGAGCCATTTGAACCATACCATCTCTTGTTGACAGTATTGTCTAATTCCGAAGAGACTACAACATTCGTTCTGTGATCACCAGAGGGAAACAAGATTTGTACCTGGGTAATATTGTACAGAAAGGAATGCACTATTCAGCAGATTAGTTTCCAAAGTTTCCAACAGGATTCAAACAGAACTGAAAAACTGATAAACTTCGAGTGTTCAAATCTACGCTGAAAAGTTTCCTTGTGGAATATACCTTCTTTCGTGTGGAGGAATTCCTCGCAGTAGTTCAGAACTTTTCTCTGCAATGTATTACTTTTTGGAACAACTGCTCACTTTCGAGGTTTTTTTATCGTTTAATTTCTTTTTCTAATCGGCATTCTGAAAACTGCATACTTACTCGATCCAGTAGTTTAATGGCTCGCGTGTTTCCACAGAACCTGAGAAATAAAAAATTAAATACGAGGGGACTTCAAAACGTAGGTTACATATAATTATGACAGACCAAGTAACTTTTGTTGTAGTGCTGCACTACAGTCCAAAGTGACACACATGAATGAAATATTTTTTCAACATAGTCTCTGTAAACGACGGTCGAAACGTTGTAGCAATCGTTCAGTCCCTCGACGCTAGGAATCCGCTCTTTGGAAACGGAGCTATTCGAGAACCGCTTATGTGAACGTCCTCATCGTCGGAAAATCTTTTTGCCCATAGATGTTCTCTCAGTTTGCCGAAAAGGTGGAAATCGTGTGTTTTGTAACATCTGGACTCGCCGACAAGTATCGCTCACGTCTGTGCGCCCTTGGTCAATTGGTTAAAATGGCTCTGAGCACTATGGGACTTAACATCTGAGGACATCAGTCCCCTAGAACTTAGAACGACTTAAACCTAACTAACCTAAGGACATCACACACATCCATGCCCGAGTCAGGAATCGAACCTGCGACGTAGCGGTCGCGCAGTTCCAGACTGAAGTGCCTAGAACAGCTCGTCCACCCCGGCCGGCCCTTGGTCAAACCGTCGGCACCGTTTTCCTGCAGCTGGAAGAGACACTGCGTCTGATCCCTACAACGTCAGAATTTAACGGTGAATCTGTGTGCGGTTTAGACATTTTGCGCACAAGAATCGTACTGTCCCGTGTTCTTCAAGTTTTGGACTACATTTCCGGCTGCCGCCCCATTTCACTCGCTCCTATTATCTTTACCGCTGCGCGTTAAGACACCGCTAGTTGCGACCTATATAAGAGGTTTTTTTATTTTTTGTTTCCTCATTTTTTTCTTTTTGCGTAGTTGTAAATCAATTTCTGGTGATATAGTATAGTGTTTATTTTATTCGATTATGTAATGAGTAGCTGTTTGTTGAAAATAATAATATGCAGCTGATGTTATTTCCCTTCCGGACATTAGCTTTTCTTATCTATTGGAAATGTAAAATATTTTGATTCTTAGTTTATCATTTATCGGGTTAATTTTGATTGGAAAGACTGTAAAGTTGAATGTATACTGAGATATTGTACAAACAGAGCAAGAGCGATCAGAATATCGATTGTGAGGGTCTAATGGTGTGAGCAGAGCGTGTGTTGCACTCATGTTTGTACCGATAAGGTGGAGGGAGGTTGACGTGTGCTGACTATGTCGAGTCGTTAAACAATCGGTGTGAACGCAACTGATTAACGATGAGATACATTACTACTCCTTCCTGTAATGGATTGTAAAAACATATGAAATGGGCAGAGAAGATGGGCTGTGTAAGACTGCAAAACGAACTATGTCGCGTAACTACGACAGTATAGCTATGAAAATGATCGTATGGCATTTATTGGCCGGGATATCCCCTTCGGCCGCCGCGTTGCAGGTCTTATTAGTTGACGCCACGTCGGCGACTTGCCTATCTATGATGATGAAAGACACACAACACACAGTCCCCTACAGGGAATCGAACCCGGGCCCCCTTGACGACATGTAGTTACGGTGTTCTACAAAAAGCTGTGTCCACTGTGACTGTGCCATTTGCGTTTTAAATACTTAATAATTTCAATGCATATTCGTGCCGTCGCTGATTACTATGTGCACGAACCGTTAATTGTGCCACAGACGTACAGAAGCTGTGTATTGTGAGTGTGCATGTTACCGTAAACAGCAGCAAGTACGCGGTCGCCTTATTCGCGTGGTGAACGAACAAACTGTAATTCCGCAATCTAAATAACTTCAAAACCCTCTACTGAGCTGTGTTACTTCAGCGTTGTTCATGAGAGACATAATAAGTCGCTCGTGAAAAACTGAATGTTTGGAACAATTGTAACAACGTCCAACAATCCAGTGGCACATAATACGCCACTGACGAAATCTTCGCCGAGTGGAAAGTAAGCTTCCGCATGGGATAAATCGTCTGCAGCATCTACACACGACGGAGTTGGTTTCAACACGTCGTCTGCAACGGTAAGCTGTCGACGACATTGCACCTCACCGCCTGCATCATAGCAGATGCGGATAGCTGCTTTAGCTCTCGTCAAAGGCTAAAATAACTATTAAAATTGTAAACTTTCTATTTGGAACTTGCTCAAAGAAACTAATCTTTAATTTGCTTCTTCTTTAAAATAATTGTTATGTTAACGAAACTTAGCTATTCATGTAGGCATTGTTGACCTCCATCAGTGTAGTTGTTTCCAGTCCTATGCTTATTTCTTTCATTTATAATTTTAGCGCCGTTGTCACTGCCCGCTATTTTAAGTGTCTTTTCGTGAGTGTGAAACAAATGCACCGCAATTTCTGTGAGTGAATTTAATGTGCAGTTATTTAGGAATTGGATTTGTTCGAATAGTATCGGCCGCCATTAAGCTGAATGCAATAGCCAATGACAGCAGAGCTGCTTGCTCCCGATTGGTGCAATATAGGCAGATGCGAGTAAACATAATAACAAGTGCCAGACAGAGCACTGTGTTTTCACTTAGTACTAACTGTCCTATCGCCACATCATCATAACCATACAGGCATGCAGTTATACCGTACTTACCTGTGTATGCAGAGGTAATTGTTAGGCAAAACGTTCAAATTTTTATTAGTAGAAATCAGAGAATGTTTCATTTTTCACACCGGATTTCCAACGATCAGGATTGACTCAGTGTTTTACGGTAGTTCGGCGAAAATTTAGTGGCAGGGTTGAGTCACGATCACTACATATGGCTTGATTCATAACCGAACTAGATAACATAGCAGATTAGGTCTTAATTTCGTTAGCCGTGTGTAGGTGGATCACTACAAGCAGAACTGTGTCTGAAGGGAAAGCAGAACGCGTTCTCTTTGATGACAAAGCGCCATTCTTGTTGATCACTGGTCTTAGCGTGAGGCGACGTGTGACACTTATTTTCTGATGTTTCTACGTTCTTAAACAAGTGCAAATATTTTCCAGTTCCTTCTGCATTTCCTGACGTTCATCCAACGGAAATACTTTCCTGCCAACGAAGATTGTCAGCGAACAGTCTGACGGTGCTGCTGACACCGTGCGTTCAACTCTTTTTTGTATGCAGAGAAGATTAGAGTCGTTTAACGCTTCTTTCGAGAACGCTCGCTTTCTGTTGAACATTCGGCATCCCGTACAACGTACCAGCTTCCATTACTCGAAAATTCGTAGAGGCAGTCGCGTGTCTGTGGAGGTACTTCCTGTTACCTTACCTTGGATAACTCGTTAAGTCCCAACACTATGAAAGAAAAAGCATAGTTTAAAAAATTTTCACATAATTAGCCTTTATTGTCGTTGTAAGCCACGAATACAAGAAGAAACTGGCAAAAGGTAAACCCTCAGTTGTTTTAAGGAAGTAGTTTCATTTTGGAACCATTGAAACATAGAGTTTTAAAACACCCATCATTTCGTCGATATACTTCAAAGTAAATCCCACATCTCGAAAGCTACGGGAACTTATAACGTCAAAAATATATAGTCCTAAATAATAAGCAAAAATAGACTTAAAATTTAATAAATTTTCTATCACAACAACATACTGTCGTAGTTGTTTCATTTCGATACCTATCATGAAATCAACAGTAAAAAACTACACTCCGCTCGAACAGGCCATGCCCAACGATACCGACCGGCCGCCGTGTCATCCTCAGTCCACAGGCGTCTCTGGATGAGGAGATAGAGGGGCATGTGGTCAGCACACCACTCTCCCAGGCGTATGTGAGATTACGAGGCCGGAGCCGCTACTTCTGCAAATCACTAGTAGAAACTCAAATTTACGTAACAATAACTTACATGTACTTACTTTCACTGTCAATGTTCTCCACAATATGGCCACTACATATGTACCCACATCAAAAAAAGTTTTGCATCAGCCCGGTTCCTAGAACTCCTGAAGATAGACGTTGACTGTGGATAATGTATCACAGACGCAGTCCGTTTGACTGTTCAGAGATGTCACTAAATCCGCCCAAAGATGTAAACAACCGTGCATGAGAAGCGCCTATTGGACGGAGGGGGTGCGACAGTCGATCAGTTACAGTCATTACACCAGGAAGGAGGTACACGGGTCGTGTTGTCTGTAGTTCAACCATGCCTAGACGGTCAATACCGCGGTTCGATCGCGTCCGCGTTGTTATTTTGTGCCAGGAAGGGCTCTCAACAAGGCAAGTGTCCAGGCGTCTCGGAGTGAACCAAAGCGATGTTCTTAGAACATGGAGGAGATACAGAGACAGTCGATGACATGCCTCGCTCAGGCCGCCCATGGACTACAATGAAATGGATGACCGCTACCTGCGGATTTTGGCTAGGAGGAACCCTGACAGCAACGCCACCATGTTGAATAATGCCTTTCGTGCAGCCACAGAACGTCGTGTTACGACTCAGACAGTGCCAATAGGCTGCATGATGCTCAATTTCACTCCCGACGTCCATGTCTAGGGCCGTATCTGCAACCACGACACCATGCAGAGCGGGACAGATGGGCCAACAACATGCCGAATGGACCGTTCAGGATTGTCATCACGTTCTATTCACCGACGAGTGTCGCATGTGCCTTCAACCAGACGTGTTTGGAGGCAACCCGGTCAGGCTGATCGCCTTAGACACACTGTCCAGCGAGTGCAGCAAGGTGCTGCTTTGGGGTGGCATTATGTGGCGTCGACGTACGCCGCTGGTGGTCGTGGAAGGCGCCGTAACGGCTGTACGATACGTGAATGCCTTCCTCCGACCGACAGTGCAACCATATCGGCAGCATATTGGTGAAGCATTCGTCTTCATCGACGACAATTCGCGCCCCCATTGTGCACATCTTGTGAATGACTTCCTTCAGGATAACGACATCGCTCGACTAGAGTAGGCAGCATCTTCTCCAGACACGAACCCTATCGAACGTGCCTGATTGGCGACTCCATGGAGTGATGTGCGCACAACGACCATATATGTTAAATTAAAAGGAAGGTCAGCGTTGGTCGTAATATTGATGTTTTATTGATAGCACAATCGATTTTCGATCACATAGTGATCATCTTCGGTGCTGCACACATTAAATTCAGACACTGGTATCAAGTTATCAATAACTTCATACCAGTGACTGAGTTTAATGTGTACAGCACCGAAGATGATCACAATGTGATCGAAAATCGATTTTGCTATCAATAAAACATCAATATTACGACCAACGCTGACCTTCCTTTTAATTGAACGTGCCTGAGATAGATTGAAAAGAGCTGTTTATGGACGACGTGACCCACCAACCACTCTGAGGGATCTACGCCGAATCGCCGTTGAGGAATGGGACAATCTGCACCAACAGTGCCTTGATGAATTTGTGGACAGTATACCACGACGAATACAGAAATGCATCAATGCAAGAGGTCCTGCTACTGGGTATTAGAGGTACCGGTGTGTACAGTAACTGGACCACCACCTCTGCAGGTATCGCTGTATGGTGGTACAACATGCAATGTGTGGTTTTCATGAGCAGTAAAAAGGGCGGAAATGATGTTTATGTTAATGTCTACTACAATTTTCTGTCGAGGTTCTGGTACTCTCGGAACCGAGGTTATGCAAAACTTTTTTTGATGTGTGTAATATGGACGTTGGGATCTCCTACCACCGCGTAGCACAATCTTCGCGCCGCCTGGTGCTCTGAAAGTTATGTGACTACTATGATGCACTACATTCCTACAAGTACCTCAGTGTCCCACTAGAAGTTTCTGTTTTGCAATACCATCAATGGTTTCACTCGAAAGTCACTGATACTTAAAAAAATGTTGGTTTCAGACACAAACCACTGAGACACAAAGGGATAATGAATGAGGAATCTTGTACAATTACACTAATGGCCATTAAAATTGCTACAGACGCTAAATTTAACCGTCAGGAAGAAGATGCTGTAATATGCAAATGATTAGCTTTTCAGAGCATTCGGCCGGCCGGAGTGGCCGTGCGGTTCTAGGCGCTACAGTCTGGAACCGAGCGACCGACTTTGATAAAGGTCGGATAGTAGTCTATCGCGATTGCGGTTTATCGTATCGCGACATTACTGCTCACGTTAGTCGAGATCCAAAGACTGTTAGCAGAATATGGAATCGGTGGGTTCAGGAGGGTAATACGGAACGCCGTGCTGGATACCAATGGCCTCGTATCTCTAGCAGTCGAGATGACAGGCATCTTATCCGCATAGCTGTAACGGATCGTGCAACCACATCTCGATCTCTGAGTCAACAGATGGGGACGTTTGCAAGACAACAACCATCTGCACGAATAGTTCGACGACGTTTGCAGCAGCATGGACTATCAGCTCGGAGACCACGGCTGCGGTTACCCCTGACGCTGCATCACAGACAGGAGCGCCTGCAATGGTGTACTCAACGACGAACCTGGGTGCACGAATGGCAAAACGTCATTTTTTCGGATGAATCCAGGTTCTGTTTACAGCATCATGATGGTCGCATCCGTGTTTGGCGATATCTCGGTGAACGCACATTGGAAGCGTGTATTCGTCATCGCCATACTGGCGTATCACCCGGCGTGATGGTATGGGGTGCCATTGGTTACACGTCTCGGTCACCTCTTGTTCGCAGTGACGGCACTTTGAACAGTGGACGTTACATTTCAGATGTGTTACGACCCGTGGGTCTATCCTTCATTCGATCCCTGCTAAACCCTACATTTCAGCAGGATAATGCACGACCGCATGTTGCAGGTCCTGTACGGGCCTTTCTGGATACAGAAAATGTTCGGCTGGTGCCCTGGCCAGCACATTCTACAGATCTCTCACCAATTGAAAACGTCTGGTCAATGGTGGCCGAGCAACTGGCTCGTCATAATACGCCAGTCACTACTCATGATGAACTGTGATATCGTGTTGAAGCTGCATGGGCAGCTGTACCTGTACACGCCATCCGAGCTCTGTTTGACTCAATGCCCAGGCGTATCGAGGCCATTATTACGGCCAGAGGTGGTTGTTCTGGGTACTGATTTCTCAGGATCTATGCAACCAAATTGCGTGAAAATGTAATCACATGTCAGTTCTAGTGTAATATATTTGTCCAATGAATACGCGTTTATCATCTGCATTTCTTCTTGGTGTAGCAATTTTAATGGCCAATAGTTTATTTATTCATTGGATCGTGTTACAGGTAATTTGGTGTTTGGAGTTGAGTATTAGAGTATCGTGGTGCACGTAAAAATCTCACAATTGCGACAGCCATCGAGGTGTGAGATGGAGGCGCGTTCGCTCATCCGCACTTAGCGATTTCGTCGGCTCGAGTGTTAGTAGACACAAGAACTCGACGCAGCGGGGTCGCGACCGCGCCTATAATGGACTGCGTGATGGACTTTTAAGGGGATTTGCGAGCGGCGGGCCCGTCGCGTTTAACCCGATTTTTGGCGTGGCGCCGCGGCGGATGGGCTTCCATCGGCGGCGCTGATGGGGGCGGGCTCCGCCTGTCCGCAGCAGCCGCGCCGCTGCTGAGGTTTCTCACTCCCACGCGGGACTCCAGCAGTGGCGCCTTTGCTCCGCCGCGCCAGTTCCGAGGTGCAGCCAACCCGCGCCGATGCGCTCCGTGGCTTCACCGTTAATGAAGCCAGCGGCCTTCTTATTCACTGGCCTGGGCTTCTTTAGAGGGAACAAGCCACCGTATTAACGGTGCTTCATCTAAAACACTGTTTCTGCCAATCATAATATTCTACTGGAGAAAATAATATAGTTGTTGTTTAAGAAACAGAATGCACCAAGTTACCTTAGGCTGAAACTTCTTGCCAGATTAAAACTGTGTGCCGGACCGAGATTCGAACTCGGGACCTTTGCCTTTCGCGGGCAAGTGCTCTACCAACTTTTTTTTCCGTTATTGATCGTTGTGTTTGGTCGTTGCGGACGTCGCAAGACATCCTGTTCAAGCTCGGTGGTTGATCCACGCAGTTTTTTTTTAGTACAGAGGCCAACCGGCTCTCTGACCCAACACGATGAGTTACCGTGCCGGCACCAACTGAACTATCCAAGCACGACTCACGCCCCGTCCTCACAGTTTCACTTCTGCCAGTACCTCGTCTCCTACCTTCCAATCTTTACAGAAGCTCTCCTGCGAACCTTGCAGAACTAGAACTCCTGAAAGAAAGGATAGATTGGAAGGTAGGAGACTAAGTACTGGCAGAAGTGAAGCTGTGAGGACGGGGCGTGAGTCGTGCTTGGATAGCTCAGTTGGTAGAGCACTTGCCCGCGAAAGGCAAAGGTCCCGAGTTCGAGTCTCGGTCCGGCACACGGTTTTAATCTGCCAGGAAGTTTCATATCAGCGCACACTCCGCTGCAGAGTGAAAATCTCATTCTGGTTATCTTAGGCTGTTCGAGTAGTACAAAGAGGGACGGCACATCGTCTACATAGGGAGAAATTAAAACGGGAATTCCACAGGTTTTGATAACTGGTCCACTACTGTTGTTGCTTCACGTTAACAATCTGCCATTTCATTTGAATCAGGAGGCCGAGTTGGTCGTGTTTGCAGATGATGTAAGCGTTATCGTAAAGCCGAGCAATGGAACATCAAGAGAGGAAATAGTAAATGATGTTTTTGTCCAACTTAGTGAATGATCTTGTACAAATGGGCTAGCTTTAAACACGCATTTCACTCTGTTTAGCCCGCCGGTGTCGCCGAGCGGTTCTAGGCGCTTCAGTCTGGAGCCGCGCGACCGCTACGGTCGCAGGTTCGAATCCTGCCTCGAGCATGGATGTGTGTGATGTCCTTAGGTTAGTTTGGTTTAAGAAGTTCTATGTTCTAGGGGACTGATGACCTCAGATGTTATGTCCCATAGTGCGCAGTGCCGTTTGAACCAACTTTGTTTCGTACTGTCAAAAATATGTTATCTCCTAGTAAAACGACAATAATAAAAACTGTAGAAAACTGTAAGTTCTTCGATCTGCATATTGGTGGAAATTTAAACAGAAAAGAACGAGTAGTATACCTGCTAAAATGTTTAGTTTCAGCTACATTAACCACACAAAAATTGCGAAAATAGAAGCCAGTAATTTGACATATCTAGCATATCTTCATTCATTGGAGTCTTATGGGGTAATATTCTCGGGTAACTCCTCGCTTAAGCAAAATATGTTCATTGTGCAAAAATGTAGTAACTACAATCGTGTGTGTTCACTCGTTTATATCTTTCATGTATCTCTTTAAACAGATGGGAATATTAACCATAGCGTCACAGGAAATTTATTCACGTATCAACAACAGAGATATTGATTGAGAGTAAGAGAGATATTCACCAGTACAGCACTAGAGGAAAAATGATCTGCATTACCCTTTAATGAATCTAACTTTGGCACAGAAAGCTGTGACATAAGGAGCTATAAAAGCACAGGTTTTGATAACTGGCGCACTACTGTTGTTGTTTCACGTTAATAAACTGCCATTTCATTTGAATCAGGAGGCAGAGTTGGTCCTGTTTGCAGATGATGCAAGCGTTATTGTAAAGCCGAGCAATGGAACATAAACAGAGGAAATAATAAATGATGTTTTTGTCCAACTTAGTGAATGATCTTGCACAAATGAGCTAGCTTAAAACATGCAGTTCACTCTGTTTCGTACTGTCAAATATATGTTATCTCCTCGTAAAAAGACAATAATAAAAACTGTAGAAAACTGTAAGTTCTTAGGTCAGCATATTGGTAGAAACCTAAACTTGAAATACCGTGATGTACACTTGCTAAAATGTTTAGTTTCACCTACATTTACCACAGAAAAATTGCGAAAATAGAAGCCAATAATTTCACATATTTAGCATATCTTCATTCATTGGAGTCTTATGGGGTAATATTCTCGGGTAACTCCTCGCTTAAGCAAAATATGTTCATTGTGCAAAAATGTAGTAACTACAATCGTGTGTGTTCACTCGTTTATATTTTTCATGTATCTCTTTAAACAGATGGGAATGTTAACCATAGCGTCACAGGAAATTTATTCACGTATCAACAACAGGGGTATTGACTGAGAGTAATAGAGATATTCACAAGTGCAGCACTACAAGGAAAAATGATCTGCTTTATCCTTTAATGAATCTAACTTTGGCACAGAAAGGGCTGACATGGGGAGCTATAAAAGTCTTTGACGATCGGCCTATGGAAATAAAATGTCTGGCACATAGCAAATGTGGGTTAAGGAGTTTTCGACTTATCAACTCCTTCTATACAAAAGACGATCTTGGGTAGAGATAGCTAGTTTAGGAAAGGGAATATTTGAGCTGTGCCTGGTCATTTAATATCGTCTTCTCCGTAGATCCAGAACGTTGTGCCCCCAAAACGCTTTGCAGCAGCGGCACTGTGCTCCGTTGTCGGGTCTACCACAGACCGCCGCCTATCCTGCCTCCTACAGCGGACAAACTTGCGACCTCCACGTTCTCCGATGAGACGTAAACGGCCTGCACCTCGTCGCTACGACACGGCTCCACCGTCCATCTTTCGACTAACGCTCGCGACTGTAGCACGTGAAGGGTTCACCAATCTCGCCGCTGTCAAGACGCTCGTTCGAAGACACCGTGCCTTAACTATCGGCACAATTTCAAAATTGTTTGTACCAGTTTGCGGCCCGAATCGCCGTTAGAATGATTCGCCTTTCGTCTCTGTTCCGCTTACATATGATGGGCGTTCTATAAGTAATGCAACACGTATCTTTTTCTGAAGACCATATTATCCCCCCCTCTTTTGACTACAAAATCCTATTTTTCAACATAATCTTGGTTCAGTAGGACGACCTATACCCTATACCCGCATGGTACCAGTCTATTTGTCGACGTCGGAGCCGACGTCTTACTGCGCCAGTAACATCCCTGTTATCCACGTGCTGTTTTCCGCGGAGTTCATCTTCATTGGGCCGAACAGGTGGGAGTCGAAAAGTGCAAGATCATGGCTGTTGGGTGGATGAAGCACAGTCCAACTTCTCTAAATTTCTAAAATTTATATAGTTTAAATAAAACATTACATTTTCACTGTAAAAATAATATATATTGTATGAGGCCTTGCCTTGTCACGGAGAGGGAGAAGTTCGTTTTCATTTTTGTGGTGACGAACACGCTGAAGTCTTTTTTTCAATTTGATGAGGGTAGAACAATACACTGCAGAGGCGATCGTTGCACCATGAGGGTGGACATCAAACAGAACAACCCATTTAGATTCCCAGAAGACCGGCTTAGGTTGGGGCTTTGAAGTTTCCCTTCGGAAGAGAGATGGTGCGGCACCACTCCTTGGATTGGCGTTTTGTTTCCCGCTCGAAGTGATGAACCCATATTTCATCCACAAAAAATTATCACGATCAGCCTCGTAACGCGCAGGCAGTTGCGTAAAGATGGTCCTTCGTTGTTGTTTAGGGTCTTCTGTTACTCGGCGAGGAACCCAGCGGACATATACCTTTGCGTACCTGAACTAATGGACGAGCGTGTCAGCACTTCCAATGGAGACGTCCAGTTGAGCAGCGAGGCGTTTGATTGCGACCAGACCACACCTCGAATGAGTGTGTCCGCACATTCCAGCACCGCAGGAGTCATAGCAGTGTGTGGCCGGTAGGCACGTAGGAGATCGGACAGATTTGTGCGACTTCGCTGCGGTTACGACAGACGCCTCGCCCAACAACTCACCGTGCTTTTGTTCACTGCCAGGGCTCTGCAGGTATTCTGTAAGCGCCTGTAAATATCTGCGACGCTCTGATGTGCCGCCAAAAGAAACTCAATGACAGCTCTCTGCTTGGAATGCACCTCCGTTACAGATGTCAGTCTGAGGGACGCGTACAGCCACCTATCGAAACTGAAGTTGAAATATTCCGCGATGTCCAACAAATTCCACATTTTTTTAAACCGAAACTGGCCGAGAAAAAAGATTTGTTGCCTTACTTATTGAACTCACTCGTAAATTCCTTACCCCATCATGTGACCCTAGCACAGCTGGCTCTCTCTACTTTCCCAGGCGTTTAGTGCACTACTGGCCATTAAAACTGCTACACCAAGAAGAAATCCAGATGATAAACGGGTATTCATTGGACAAATATATTATTCTAGAACTGACATGTGATTACATTTTCACGCAATTTGGGTGCATAGATCCTGAGAAATCAGTACCCAGAACAACCACCTCTGGCAGTTATAACGGCCTCGATACGCCTGGACATTGAGTCAAACAGAGCTTGGATGGCGCGTACAGGTACAGCTGCCCATGCAGCTTCAACACCATACCACAGTTCATCAAGAGTAGTGACTAGCGTAATTGTGACCAGCCAATTGCTCGGCCACCATTGACCAGACTTTTTCAGTTAGTGGGAGATTCGGAAAATGTGCTGCCCAGGGCACCAGCCGAACATTTTCTGTATCCAGAAAGGCCCGTACAGGACCTGCAACATGCGGTCGTGCAGTATCCTGCTGAAATGTAGGGTTTCGCAGGGATCGAATGAAGAGTAGAGCCACGGGTCGTAACACATCTGTTCAAAGTGCCGTCAATGCGGTGACCGAGACGTGTAACCAATGGCACCCCAACCATTACGCTGGGTGATACGTCAGTATGGCGGACGAATACACGCTTCCAATGTGCGTTCACCGCGATGTCGCCAAACACGGATGCGACCATCACGATGCTGTAAACAGAACCTGGATTCATCCACAAAAATGACGTTTTGCCATTCGTGCACCCAGGTTCGTCGTTGAGTACATCATCGCAGGCGCTCCTGTCTGTGATGCAGCGTCAAGGGTAACCGCAGCCACGGTCTCCGAGCTGATAGTCCATGCTGCTGCAAACGTCGTCGAACTGTTCGTGCAGATGGTTGTTGTCTTGCAAACGTCCCCATCTGTTGACTCAGGGATCGAGACGTGACTATACGATCCGTTACAGCCATGCCTGTCATCTCGACTGCTAGTGATACGAGGCCGTTGGGATCCAGCACGGCGTTCCGTATTACCCTCCTGAACCCAGCGATTCCATATTCTGCTAACAGCCATTGGATCTCGGACAACGCGAGCAGCAATGTCGCGATAGGCTACAATCCGACCTTTATCAAAGTCGGAAACGTGATGGTACGCATTTCTCCTCCTTACACGAGGCATCACAACAACGTTTCACCAGGCAACGCCGGTCAACTGCTGTTTGTGTATGACAAATCGGTTGGAAACTTTTCTCATGTCAGCACGTAGTGGGTGTCGCCACTGGCGCCAACCTAGTGTGAATGCTCTGAAAAGCTAATCATTTGCATATGACAGCGTCTTCTTCCTGTCGGTTAAATTTCGCGTATGTAGCACGTCATCTTCGTGGTGTAGCAATTTTAATGGCCAGTAGTGTATTAGGTAGTTTGCTAATGGGGACTGTGATACTACTTTGGTGCTTGTGGCACGTCTTTCACTTCGGTGGAAAGAACGAATTTCTGGGCAAGGGGCGCCTCTAGTACGATGGAAGGGGCGCAGAGCGCGGGCACGGGATTCCGTTCCGGTCTCGATTTTCCTTGCGCCCACAAAAGTCGTCCGAGATATCCCATTCCATTAAATTAGAGTGTGCAGTCACTGGTCCTGGCGCGGGAATCTCGGGGCGAGCAAGTGCGAACAGAACCCGCACTGCGCGTTTCCGGGGCGCAATCAGCAATAATGAGAAACCCGTCTCCACGGCAGCGGCGGGCGGAGGGTGGCACCCCAGAGTGCATACCAAGCGCTGGCAGCAAACGCTGCATCGCCCAGCTTTTGGTGAAAGTCGTATTGGCAGGAAACAGAGCACGGCAGAAGGGGAGGAACGCTTACAGTGCTAAGAGAGCCACTCAGTGTGTCACCAGCGACAGTTTAACGGCTGACAGTTGCTTGAACATTGACAAAGGCAGAGTGGAATAAAACCGCGATTGGCTCCAAGCACTATGGGACTTAACATCTGAGGTCATCAGTCCCCTAGACTTAAAACTACTTAAACCTAAGTAACCTAAGGACATCACACACATCCATGCCCGAGGCAGGATTCGAACCTGCGACCGTAGCAGCAGCGCGGTTCCGGACTGAAGCGCCTAGAACCGCTCGGCCACAGAAAACCGCGAATGCGTCCCTGTTGCAGCTTCAGAGAGCTGACACTTTGATCAGTTTCATTTTATTTAATTTTATTTTGTTGCTATTCGTGTCCTATCCAGCACCTGTTTATTTTGGTTGGAAACAGATTTGTACGATATCTTGAATATTCAGAGACGAGGGAAATCTCTTTAAGGACATAGGGTATCCTTTCGGCTCCATATTTTGTGAAAATGAGCACCTATTTATTTCATACAATCTCTTTTGAATTACTTTTACAATTTTCTAGTTTACCACAGTTAATAAAGAACTTACGTACTGAAAGGAAGACTCAACTGAAATATTGAAATGCTGCTGAAGCTGATTGAGAATCCAATTTGCCCCGTTAGCTCTTTTACTGTAGTCTCCCAGAGATTGGTACAACCGGTTTCGTACAATGCACGTACATCCTCAGGTATATTTCTGTGTGTTTTTTTTATAAACCGTATAAGAAAACTTACTATTAACTAACCATTAACTTATTAAGTTCAGGATTCTGATGACCTTAATACTATGCAGATGGTTCAAATGGCTCTAAGCACTATGGGACTAAACTTCTGAGGTCATCAGTCCCCTAGAACTTAGAAGTACTTAAACCTAACTAACCTAAGGACACCAGACACATCCATGCCCGAGGCAGGATTCGAATCTGCGACCGTAGCGGTCGCGCGTTTCCAGACTGAAGCGCATAGAACCGCTCGGCACACACCGGCCGGCCTACTATGCAGAATGAATGTTCATTCCGCACGCATATGTAAAACATCACTTTTAGGTAATTCCAGTCCTGAGGTCCTGTTTCCTTCGTTTTATTTAGGACGCTGAGAAATTTCACCTCATATAGACTTTCGTTTTAGGAACACACCTACCATTTCTCATGATATATAGGTGGTGTCAAAATGGGAGCGGCAGACACTGGTGTGCTCTCCCCTGTCAATTCAATATTCAGATGTTCAGCAGTCTAGGCGGTTTCTCGTTACCGCCTGTGAGTTCGACATAACTGTTTTAATTATTAACTGTTTCAATATATTTGGGTCTACATGTAGCCCCTGTTGATTCTTGCCCACCATTACTTTTATAAGATTTTTATTTTACGGATGTTAGGCGTTCTCCGAACGTAAATTATCAGTGATAACATGCTTTATTAAGTCTGACTTCCGTTGGTGTTTGCGTCAATAATGATCCTCATCGCACTTTGGAACACGCACTAAGCCACTTACATAACATTGGTTATTAGACCTTATAATTAATTTGATAGCATGATTTTTGATGTTGATTAGCGTGCCATGATTTTAATTTTTTATTATTAAAAATTCAGAACTTAATAAGTTAATAGTACGTGTTCTTATAAGATTTTGTATAAACACACAAATTTTACTAGGAAATACAGCTGAGGATGTACCTACAGGGTACGAAACCGGTTACACAAGCCTCCGAGCAACTACAATAAACCAGCTAATGCGGCAAATTGGATTCTCAGTCAATTTTACCAGCATTTAAACATCTCAATGTATTTTAATTTGTTTGAGTGTTCCCGTCAGTATGTGTAATTATTTTAGCTGCATGTGCCCTGCTTATAAAAACTTTTTGTAATGAAGAATACTTTCTAATCAATTTAAAAATATTTTCAACGACTTGGGAAGTATTGATGATTATGAAAAAAAAAGTGAAGCGGAAGATTTTCTGAAATGCTTCTTCAAATTCAGGTAACATTTAATAGAATAATACACATATGGAAGGAGACGAAATTTTACTGGGTATGTATGACACGTTGGCTGAGTGTATTAACCACAATAAAAATTACTATATCTTATATTTTAATTTTTGGAGTATTTATTCCAGTTAACAATTCTTTTCTGTATAATTTAGTTATACCTGCAGTAAATGCCAGGTCTACTGGATGTGTACCGATAACTGCAAGTTACTGATAAAAATTTGTCGCATAGCACTATAAACTTAAGAAGATACGTGTACCAAAAATTCTGAGAAGTACAACTTGAGGAAAATCACAAACAAAAGCGTGCCTCATAACGTAACCGGAGCATAGTCGTTATCCTGCTGCATTTCTTCATTTTAAAGCTTCCTCTTCGCATCCCTTCAGTACTGATTGCTTCATTGGTGAATCTATATTAATTTGTTGCGGCCACATGTAGTAAGTGGCCGGCCGAAGTGGCCGTGTGGTTAAAGGCGCTGCAGTCTGGAACCGCAAGACCGCTACGGTCGCAGGTTCGAATCCTGCCTCGGGCATGGATGTTTGTGATGTCCTTAGGTTAGTTAGGTTTAACTAGTTCTAAGTTCTAGGGGACTAATGACCTCAGCAGTTGAGTCCCATAGTGCTCAGAGCCATTTGAACCATTTTGTAGTAAGTGTTGCTCCATGCAGTGGAGAACGGCAAAACAGAGGCACGCCAGCGATCGAGGCATTGCGAAGTAAGGTGGGCACAGATAGCCTTGCTGACAGCAGCAGTCTACCAACAGACTGACGCAAGGACGCACACAGACCGAGTGCCGAGTGAAGCCTGGAGAATCCTGAGTAAGGGGAAGTGAGGCCAGCACGTCAAGTTACGCTGCAATATATTGTGGGAGTAATAACAAAAAGCTACCACCGAGGGTAAAAAACGCCCTCCTGCCAGATATAAATAGTGGAGCGCAGGCAGGAACGGACAGAAGCCATTAGGAAGAAGTTCGGATCTGAGGACGGACGTGGTCCGTGTCCAAATGCTCAATCTTCGTAGGTGGCGATTCCTGAAGTCTGTCCCAGCTCGCAGGAGTCGTCCATTCGCCGCCAGATGTCAACTTCAGCTCTGGAGGTCGGCCCGAGTTCGGCCGGCACCATGGCTGACTAACTACAGCGAGAACTTCCAGCAGGACCGGCCGCAGCACGGTCTCGGTCACAGGCGCCACAGGGGACTGACGCCCGGACTTCACGGCAACCCGGCCCCACGGCGCGTGGTCCGTACATGACGGGACCTCGCGGACATCGCGACTGACGGCTTCCCAGCCGCCGGTGCGGCAAGCGTCGGCAGCTGACCTCACGGCGACGAGTTCATCTCAACCACAGGGCATCCTTGCTTCGGCGGAGCACTGGTGGCCTGAGGCTCCCGAGTGCGATCAGCGGCGCACGTTGCGCGCATTGTCGGAGAATCTACACAGCAGCAGCCAGGCGGAGGGATCCGCAGGGCTGGGCAGCGACGATGAGGGAGAAATTGTAAAGAAAGTTCAATACACAATTGTAAAACTCCACAACGTCTCAGTCTTGGGCGCTGCCACTGTGTCTGCTGCTAACAAGTGGTGCAGAAATCATAACAAATTATATTCATGTCAACATACTGCGGCAGGAATAACTATTAAATTATTTTTTTGCATGATGTTACTATGAACACATTTCACACAGGTGAATATATAACTGCTCAGAACCAATTTGCCTAGCAACAGAATTCTACATTTAATACATCATTACACGTAAATTATTTTTGGAGGAAGCGAGTATCGGGATACAATTTCATAATGAGTTATTTATTATCAAAGCATCTTCTTTGGCAAAAGAAGAGGGTTTTTGTAAGCAATGTGATAGTTTAGCTGTCTAAAAGTAATTGAACAACTAACTAATATATACCTAGAATCACAAAAATCTGTGGCACTTAGACATCAAAGTTTCAGTAGGGCATAAAGAAAACACTTCAACGAAGAGAAAATAAACAGGAGCAAAGATGATCATTTACAGAAGCTGGAAACCAGCTTTTATCAAAAACAGATTTCATTCTCAGATTTGCCACTAGCGTTACTATTAACTCCGTCATTGAGAGTGTGATAGGACTCATTTCCTCTGTCTTCTTGGCGTTTGCCTTTTTGGGTTCCTTAGCTATTTGCTCAGCATGTCATATATCATTTGCCAGTTCTGATAATGTGCAAATAATGCTGATAATGCTATCAGGACCCGGTGATTTTTCTCTCTGGGTTTTGAAAGCTGCTCTTTTGATGTCCTGGTCTGTAATGGGTTCTTCACGAACGATTCTGTATTTAGGCATGAGGATGTTTTCTACCTTTCTAAGTATTTTGTCATGTGTTGTGCATCATTAGTCGTTTGTTGGTAAAGATCACGGTAGGTGTCGTGTGAGACATAATGTCATGTTATCTACGTAACAGTTGTTCATATGCGTCATAGGCATTGTCGATCTTCATGTTGCGCTATCACACTGATTGTAAAATGTGGTTGAGAGATGCACTGTCATCTTTGGCCGTGTGTTTTAGTTTGGGTCTGACAATAGTGTCTTGTAGACGGGTCGTGTAATACACGTCATTTTGGCTTTGTATGTTTTAATTTTGTAATAGGTGTCAGTGGTAAGAATGCTTCCACTTTGATGCAGTTCTCGAAGACACTGATAATAAAATTCCATGATCTGTTGTTTCCAGAAATATTTTTGTATTGAGTACTTGTTAACAATAAGTTGTAATTGTGGATTTGTGTGATAGAGCCACCATTACTACACGGATGAAGTATCGTGGCAGTCGGCTGCGACTGTAAACAAACAAGAACTTAGATTGGCCGAGGAAAGAGGAGCGGTGCGGGGGGAAGCCCCGCCTCCCTCTCAAAGGGCTGCCTACGTCCGTGAACTGTACTTCCACGAAAGCAGAACTGACATAACGGTCACAGGGGTCGCTGATTCCTTTTATTGGTTTGAAAGTCACTCTAGAGTCCCCTTATGCACCAAGATCAGTCTCTTCAGTCATTTCAAAATAAAAAAAAATTCGCAATACAAAGCAAATATGAGTACACAAAGCATATGGATCTGGCTACAGCGCACTTGTTTGCTGCAGTTGGCAATGGTAGTTCAGGCCCGACCTCTAGCGGTATCTTACGCAACCATAGTCCAAAACACTCCCCACCTAAAACTGCCACGATATAGTGTCCGCATAATAAGGAGTGCAAGCGTACGTATCTTTGTGTTGAAGAACTTGTTGCTATTTCTATTGTATCACTTAATCAAGTCCTTGATTGTTGAGAAGTTTTACATTGAGCTTCTGATGTCCTATGCGAGACATAACTTTTTCTTCAAGAATTATTGGAGTGAGATGGTACTCGTATAAAGTTGCTGCAAATAAGTTCCCGCGCTCTGCCTTTATTGCGGCCGGCAGTGGTATCAGCATCTGGCAGTCTGAAAACAACTTCGCTGTGCTGTATTAACTGGGATTTGACGACCCCGTTAGGTGGCATTGTACTGGCGGCAGATGTCTCACCTTCACCACGTTTTCAGCCCATCATCTAACTGATTCTAGAATAGACAGATCTAGGGCGCTAGCTAGGGAATACGCACTCGATGTTCCCGTTCACTTCGGTTTTACCCGCGGGTGCAGAGGCCAAGGTCAGTATTCGGGATCCCCTACTGGTGCTTCGTCATTACTTCTAATTTTTGTTTTATTTCTTGAACATGGTCTCTAACCCTACAACTGATTTTAGCCATTTTGACAAGGACAGTAAGTCCTCAAATTACGAATGTATCCAGGCAACGGAAACAGGACTCACTTTTAAAATTTTGACGACAGAGTTCAAGAACAGTCAATGAATCAAAGGACAAGCACCAATGCTGACGTCCCAGATTCGGAACTGACCAACCAATAAGACCAACCACTTACTGGCGATGGATTTCAAACCAAACAAAACATAAGGAGAAATGCAAAGAAGAAACAAGAAGCACCAAGTAAATCTAAATACACATCACAAGAGGACTAACCGAAGAGTGCAAGAAAAAGAAAACGTGACGAAACAAAAATCGGACGCTGACAAAAACAAATGAAGAAGAGAATACCTCACAGCCTAATGAAGAATCTACAAATGAAGAAAACACGTTAATAACTCCAACTGACAAAGAGATTGTATTGTTTATTAGTTATCTGAAGAAGGAAGAAAACCAAAGATCCCTTCACTCTGAAGTTGGGAGTATCAAATTATATTAATTCCTTCCACTTTCAAAGACATATATCATTGAACATCAGAAGCTATTGCCAGATATTGTAACCAGAATTAAAAAATACCTACAAAATTTCCGATCAAAAACCAAAGCGACGCCGCCAAAGATGCAGCAGAATCACAATCAAGATGAAATAACAAAAAAATATGTACCTGCTCTCAACATGGTCATCAGGAACATCGGCCTGGACATAGGTCCTAAAGAAATTCTGGAGGTGCTCAAAAGTAATCCAAATCTAAACATACTGAATGCAGTAAGAGTAAAAGCCAAATCAACAAATGAAGAGTAAAAAATGATTCGGGTTCCACACGCGAACAATCAACAGTTGACTATTTACTCAAGAACCACTTCAAATTTCTAGGAGAGGTCCACGAAGTTGAGGCACCAAAATTACCCTCTCCACAACATATGCAGTGTAATAGATGCTATGCATTCGACCATCAAGCAGAAAATTGCAGAAATAGTGTCAAATGCAGCAAATGCTCTGGAGACCACTTCTCCAGTAAATGTAGTTCCGAAATGAAACAGCCGACATGTGCATATTCTCGGGAGAATCACCACTGAGCACATATTAAGTGTCCAATGTACTCCAAGGAGGCCGCAAATGCTGAAACTGCAGCAGTTATAAAATGTATTGACACCCCCACGATTGTCGAGCCAGAAGCAAATCTTGTAGACAATTTGGCAAATATTGATGATTTACTTCTAGCAATAACAACTGTACTTATTAACATCTTCCCAGAAAAGAAGGAAAAGTTGGTCACCACTGTGAATCAAGTCACAACGACTTTCTTCGGCAGAAAGACCATGGAATTCCGTCAGGGGTGTCAACTCAGTATTATACAAATAAAACAAGTCCGAAAGAGCACCAAGATACAGTACTCCAAAAATCAACATATAGCTCGATATTTTGGCCTGTACGCACTTAAAGAGCTATTCCAAGCACACGCTTTGTTAATGCAAATGGCCACCACAGTAAACAACCCATATTCTAATGTATAGTGGATAAAGAAAAGCTAAAATCTTTGGAGTTACAGAAACAAGAGCGGATGACCTCCCTAATGCATTGAAGAACTATATTTGTCATCGGAAAAACTGTTCAAATCATGCAGGAGGAATTGCACTTTTCATGAAAACACAATATCGTCTATAAGGGTTATGCCCTCTGAAAAATTTACTAACACCCAATCCATCATCTTGAAGATAAGAATAAAGAACCAGTAATTCATCCATCTGGCATTAATATACAATCCCCCAAGGGAACAAATAGATATAGAGTATATAAATTATTTGATGACATTGGGTCCATTAATATTAACAGGAGATTTTAATGCAAGATCTATAGATTTTGGTGACACAATGTCCAACAGGAATAGACGCTTGGTCGAAGAAGTAACTTTACAGAATGCTCTTTTTAGATTTGATAATTAAAAACCTACTTTTATCGGACAAGTGGGTGGTTCTTAACCTGATCTTGTTATTTGTACCAGTGACATTAGCGGAAAATGTAGTGATATCTGGACTGGTGATGGTATTGGAAGAGATCATCTTCCAATATTTTTTAATATCTCAGTAGTAAATGTCAGTAACCAAACTAAGAGCCAAAGCAAGCTCAAGAAGCTCAAAACACAATTTATGGCCTCAAGAGACTAGTTACTACAAAATTTAAACAATCACTAGCAATTCTCGTGCATGAGGTTGATCAAACTACAAATAAAGGTGATATAAATGACTACAATGACAAAATCTTTTATATTATAAGAAAAGCAATGCATGGCCGTTCGCCTCAGTTAATATCATCCCTAGAAAAAAGAGGATTTCTAGATATATTTGAAATAATAGTAAACCCAAACGTATAATCTCCACAAACTACTAATTCTATATATAAAACGGAATGGAATAGATTAAACATACAGGTCAGAAATCAGCTTGGGGAATTCTGGGCCCAAAGTGGATTAACATAACAAGTAAATTGGAACACAAGAACTCAACCCTGCTCTGGAAAACTATCAAAGAGATCACTGGTAACAACACAAAAGAATGTCCCCCATTATTACGTGAGTGTAATATCATAGCTGATGACAAAGGTAAAGCTGAAATCTTTAGAAAGGTTTTGGACAGCATGCACCAACATCCGAAGATCAATGTTTCGATTTTAACCACGAAAAACAAGTCAATGAAAAGTGGCAAATGACGATGGATGAAGATTGCGAATTAGATGAAGATAAAAAATTGTTAATGGTTGATATAACACAGCAAGAAGTAGTAACGGCCATCAACTATGGTAAAAGTGATGCACCAGGTATTGACAGCATAACCAGCAACATATTAAGACAAGCACCAGACGAATTAATATAACCTTTACAACACGTATTTAATGAAGCTATAAAACAACAGAAAATACCTCTTCAATGGAAGACAGCTAATGCTACAATGATTTTAAAACCAGGAAAACCGTCAAACGACCCCAAGTCAATAAACCTGTTATCAGTCATTGGTAAAGCTTTTGACACAATTCTAAGAGCCAGAAATCAGAAGTTTATAGATAAAAAAGAACTTATACTCTCGAAGCAAGCAGGTTACCGTCAAGGTCATTCAATCAAGGATCCGATACTTCAAACTGCAAGTACGAGGGCTATGCCGAAAGTTTTTCGCAGAATGTGTGAAAAAAAATTATTTGCAAAAAGACGTTTACAACTTTTCAAAATACTCTCCATTAGCATGCATACATTTTTGCATTCTCTGAAACCACTTAGAAAATGTGTCAGTCCAAGCTTCTTTTGGGATGTCAATGCACTCTCGTACGCTGCAATGGCCTCTTCATCTAATGAAAACCGCTACTCTCGAATTTTTTCCCTAGTCTTAGGGAACAGAATGAAGTCACAGGGGGCGAGGACAGGTGAATAGGGGGGATGGGATAACACTCGCACTTTTTCATTCTCCGGAAAGTCCATCGTTCTGGCAGCCCTGTGCGCAGACGCATTGTCGTGATGATAAAAACTTTTGGCATAGCACTCGTAACGTTACACAGGCCCTAAATTATGGAGATTGTGCTCTAGCTCTAATGTTGGATATATAACGAGCATGTGACAAAGTATGGCATCCTGGACTATATTATAAATTAATAAAAATGGAATTCCCCAATAAATTAGTTAAACTTATATCACATTACCTGAATGATAGACCTACTATGGTGTATGTAAATCGACACCATTTTTTCCAAAAGCGGGAGTACCCCAGGGAGCTATCTAGTCGCCATTATTATAGTCTCTTTATACGGCTGACATACCAACAGCCAGTAAACGGAATGAAGAATTGGCTCTATGTGCAGATGGTACTGCTTATTGGTGTCATTCACCAATAGCAGAAGGGTGACATCAGCTTGCCTCACAGTACATTGATACCTTGGAGCCCCGGCTAGCAAAATGGCGAATAAGACCAAACGCTGAAAAGAGTCAGCTTATAACTTTGCACCATAAAAATTTAATGCAATATAAACTACAAGATACAGAACATCTATGTATCGAATTGTGGAGAAAGCAAATAACACCAAAAGGTACAGTAAAATACCTTGACCTAATATTTGACACCACGCTAACCTATAGACCAGCAATAACTGGACTGATAATGAAGGCAAGAAAATGGTTCGCATTACTCAAATAAATAAAAAGGCAAATTTAATGGAGCAACGACAAACGCACTAGGACTTATATGCCAGGTTTATACGACCTACATTGGAATATGTGGCACCGATGTTGCTAGCGTCAAAAGCACATACGTTAAACATATTTAATGCTGAACGTAGAATATTATGGATAGCTGTAAGAACAAGACCAAGTACTAGTAGAGAGGATCTATATGAAATAGCTAACATTAAACCAATAGAACAAAGATTGATGCAACTAACAGCAACTATGGCTTATAAAGAATTACTGTAGAATCCAAAACACACAACTCTTAAGACAGCCACCAACACATTTAAATTTTCCAAGATATAAATACCCATACCCGCCAGGTGCGATAGCAAGAGCGATTCAAATAATATGTATATCACGGGCTACATAACTCTGAGGGAATATTTCAAGAAGAAAATAACCTATGACTTTAAGTACGAGGGCAGTTCAATAAGTAATGCAACACATTTTTTTTCTGAAACAGGGGTTGTTTTATTCAGCATTGAAATACACCAGGTTATTCCCCAATCTTTTAGCTACACAACACTATTTTTCAACGTAATCTCCATTCAATGCTACGGCCTTACGCCACCTTGAAATGAGGGCCTGTATGCCTGCACGGTACCATTCCACTGGTCGATGTCGGAGCCAACGTCGTACTGCATCAATAACTTCTTCATCATCCGCGTAGTGCCTCCCACGGATTGCGTCCTTCATTGGGCCAAACATATGGAAATCCGACGGTGCGAGATCGGGGCTGTAGGGTGCATGAGGAAGAACAGTCCACTGAAGTTTTGTGAGCTCCTCTCGGGTGCGAAGACTTGTGTGAGGTCTTGCGTTGTCATGAAGAAGGAGAAGTTCGTTCAGATTTTTGTGCCTACGAACACGCTGAAGTCGTTTCTTCAATTTCTGAAGAGTAGCACAATACACTTCAGAGTTGATCGTTTGACCATGGGGAAGGACATCGAACAGAATAACCCCTTCAGCGTCCCAGAAGACTGTAACCATGACTTTACCGGCTGAGGGTATGGCTTTAAACTTTTTCTTGGTAGGGGAGTGGGTGTGGCGCCACTCCATTGATTGCCGTTTTGTTTCAGGTTCGAAGTGATGAACACATGTTTCATCGCCTGTAACAATCTTTGACAAGAAATTGTCACCCTCAGCCACATGACGAGCAAGCAATTCCGCACAGATGATTCTCCTTTGCTCTTTATGGTGTTCGGTTAGACAACGAGGGACCCAGCGGGAACAAACCTTTGAATATCCCAACTGGTGAACAATTGTGACAGCACTACCAACAGAGATGTCAAGTTGAGCACTGAGTTGTTTGATGGTGATCCGTCGATCATCTCAAACGAGTGTGTTCGCACGCTCGGCCATTGCAGGAGTCACAGCTGTGCACGGCCGGCCCGCACGCGGGAGATCAGACAGTCTTGCTTGACCTTGCGGCGATGATGACACACGCTTTGCCCAACGACTCACTGTGCTTTTGTCCACTGCCAGATCACCGTAGACATTCTGCAAGCGCCTATGAATATCTGAGATGCCCTGGTTTTCCGCCAAAAGAAACTCGATCACTGCCCGTTGTTTGCAACGCACATCCGTTACAGACGCCATTTTAACAGCTCCGTACAGCGCTGCCACCTGTCGGAAGTCAATGAAACTATACGAGACGAAGCGGGAATGTTTGAAAATATTCCACAAGAAATTTTCGGTTTTTTCAACCAAAATTGGCCGAGGAAAAAAATGTGTAGCATTATTGAACTGCCCTCGTATTTACCTTCCAGCCGGAAATAAGATAGTAATATAAAGTAAGTAAAAAGTCCATTTTAAAACAATAGTGTCACCACAGCATAAAATAATAACCTTTGGCTCAAACGAACCCATGACTTCGAAAAAGAGTCCGCCTTTCCCATCCATCAGGAATGGAGTGAAAACTACAAAAAAAAAGTTCAGATGGGTAGTGTAAAATAGACAGTTAACTTCTTCTTATCCGATATCCTGGTGATCTCGACAAGAACAGGATCGATAAAATTACCGTCAGCGTGCAATGTGATTCTAAGCGCCAGGTACACCTTTAAAAGTTTCTATCTTGACATCTCAAACCTACACAGGTGGTCCATCGGAGATAACAAACTCGAAGTACCCATCTCTCATCCTTACATACCCTCTCAAACAATTACCCCATTGATGATTTTACAGTTTTCAGTAATTACACTTGGAAAGTATTTCATGAAATCAGTTTGGTACATCAACGTTCCAGATCAAAGTAGTGCTCTTTGTTACCTCCGTGAGCATTCACAGGAGGCCATAGAGGAAAATGTTTTATGGGTAGTCGTGACGGTTAGCTGTTAACGATGGCATCGAGAAAGTTAAAAAGTAAAGTCATATGGCATGATTGTTTCGGAGTCCTGGAAGGCCATGTTCATTTATGACAATCCGACAGAAGAGGTGACAGAATGTGCATGCTAAAGATGAGTAAGTGAATTGTATGTGAACTACAGCAGGTGAGAACAGTGCTGAGCCAAATGGAATTCAAGTATCATGTATGTCCCATTGACGATAAGGGCAAACGTGAATTATCTGTAGCAGTTTCTCCAATATTATGATCAATACAAAGAAATGTCAAGCTTGTAAAAACTGACCGTCGAGGATAGCAAGGCAACTGTCAGAAAAATGAGTTCTGCCTATAGGATTTCCTTAAACGCTGCAAAGGAAGGTGCAAATTTTTTTTAAAAAATGCATACTACATTAAAAATGTATGTATCTTGCTCAACGTTTCCGCCTGGCGAAGCGGACGGCTCTCGTGACAGACTCAGCACAACGACGTCATAAGGATGGTGTCACAAGACCTGCCTGTAAGTAGGCATGCTGGCGCAAGAACTTGTATTCAGTAAGCTGACACAGCAGAAGACGCCTCCCATGGTCTCTGAAAGGAGCTACCGCTGCACGTTACATCGCCAGCAGGGCTTCTTGTTGACTTGACGGGCGGGCTGGGGCAAATGACGTCATGATTGTCCAGCCATTATGCGCGGTACCCCTATCCTGTTATGGCTTAGAGACCAGGAGCGCTGCTGTTTCAGAAACACTAGCAGATCACGGTTGTATATACAGGGTGATTCAAAAAGAATACCACAACTTTAGGAATTTAAAACTTTGGAACGACAAAAGGCAGAGCTAAGCACTATCTGTCGGCGAATTAAGGGAGCTATAAAGTTTCATTTAGTTGTACATTTGTTCGCTTGAGGCGCTGTTGATTAGGCGTCAGCGTCAGTTGATGCTAAGATGGCGACCGCTCAACAGAAAGCTTTTTGTGTTATTGAGTACGGCAGAAGTGAATCGACGACAGTTGTTCAGCGTGCATTTCGAACGAAGTATGGTGTTAAACCTCCTGATAGGTGGTGTATTAAACGTTGGTATAAACAGTTTACAGAGGATGGGTGTTTGTGCAAAGGGAAAAGTTCTGGATGGCCGAGAACGAGTGATGAAAATGTAGCACGCATCCAGCAAGCATTTGTTTGCAGCCCAGGAAAATCGACTCGCAGAGCTAGCAGAGAGCTGCAAATTCCACAATCAACTGTATGGAGAGTCCTACGAAAAAGGTTAGTTATGAAACCTTATCGTCTGAAATTGGTTCAAGCACTGTCTGCAGCTGATAAGATTAAAAGAATCGATTTCTGTGATTTTATCCTTGCTCAAATGGAAACAGATGAATCTTTCGTTTCAAAGATTGTGTTTAGTGATGAAGCAACTTTCCACACTAACGGGAAAGTCAACCGTCACAATGTCTGTATATGGGGCACTGAGAATCCGCGGGAAACAACTCAGTAAGAACGTGACTCGCCTAAGGTGAACGTTTTCTGTGCCATTTCAGCCAATAAAGTTTTTGGTCCCTTTTTCTTCGAAGGTGCTACTGTAACTGGACTACAGTATCTGGAGATGTTAGAGAATTGGCTGTTCCCTCAGCTCGAACAAGAAGCACAACAATTCATATTTCAGCAGGATGGAGCGCCACCACATTGGCACTTATCTATCCGTAACTACCTGAACGTCAACTACCCGAGGCGATGGACCGGCCGCCAGGCAGCCCGTGACAGAGCACTTCATCACTGGCCTCCAAGAAGCCCTGATCTTACCGCCTGCGATTTTTTCTTATGGGGGTGTGTTAAGGATATGGTGTTTCGGCCACCTCTCCCAGCCACCATTGATCATTTGAAACGAGAAATAACAGCAGCTATCCAAACTGTTACGCCTGATATGCTACAGAGAGTGTGGAACGAGTTGGAGTATCGGGTTGATATTGCTCGAGTGTCTGGAGGGGGCCATATTGAACATCTCTGAACTTGTTTTTGAGTGAAAAAAACCTTTTTAAATACTCTTTGTAATGATGTATAACAGAAGGTTATATTATGTTTCTTTCATTAAATACACATTTTTAAAGTTGTGGTATTCTTTTTGAATCACCCTGTATAATGACCAGTTTAGACAGCCATTCTACAATTGTCGCCAGCCGCCAGCTACAGCGAGAGGTTCATGGTCGTCTTTGAGCCAAAATGACAGCCAGCATTACGGCTTAATAATATGAATAGGAACATCATATCAGCCTCCTTTGTGTTATCATTTGTTGGGAGAATGCATTAATGCTAGGTGCCTAGCTGCTTTCAGCGCCCTGAGTGAAATGCGTGGGATTCTGTTAACTTTCACCAAACTGCAGTCTTCTAAAGATGTCCCCTGCTCAAAAACAGCCCTTAGGTCGTAGATCCGTTGTCTTGAGGCTGAAATGAACTGTTAGCAAGAAACAGATGTTAAGTAAATAACTGGTTGTTTCGCTATTCAGGAATGCCACTCGCAGTTATTTAAGTGGAACACGAGAAACTGTAAGCTACAAACTTTATCCACTGGCTTTTGAACAAGTCATGGCAACGGCCTTGCCGCAGTGGCTACACCGGTTCCCGTGAGATCACCGAAGTTAAGCGCTGTCGGGCGTAGCCGGCGCTTGGATGGGTCACCATCCCGCCGCCACGTGCTGTTGCCATTTTTCGGGGTGCCCTCAGCCTCGTGATGCCAATTGAGGAGCTACTCGACCGATTAGTAGCGGCTTCGGTCAAAGAATACCGTCCTAACGGTCGGGAGTGCGGTGTGCTGACCACACGCCCCTCCTTATCCGCATCCTCCTCGGAAGATGACACGGCGGCCGGACGGTCCCGGAAGGGCCACTTGTGGCCTAAAGACGGAGCTTTTTTTTGAACAAGTCACACGTTATCAAAAAATTTTCAACCTTTCTGTCTCAACATAAATAACTGATTACACTTTACTAATTGTTGAGATGATCCAGAGTTAACATTTCTATGCGAACTGAGTTAGAAGTGACCGCACCAGACAACACGCCCGCCGCCCGTGAGTGGTGATTCCAGTTTGATTAGGCGGCGCTGCTACCTCGCTTGCTAGCCTGGTCTGATTTTCGAAACAAGAAGGCGGTAGCTTGCTATTTGGAAATATCTGTTCAAGAATGTTAATTTAATGCACCGTAATTACAACATTAATGAAAGAAAGTTTCCGTTATGGCGCACAGCCTCCGAACATATCAGTAAATCATACTGATAGACTAGAATTCTGCTGAGGTCAGTGAAGGCAGTGGCCGCTTCTCCAGTACCGTCTCTGACGCTGTATCTTGTTACGAAGTGAAGGGAATATTCAGCCAGTACTGTTTCCATCACGGACCACAGCCTGCCACCTGCCACAACAACACTACAGCCACTCGTGGGGTGATGAACTGCGGACATCCTGTCCTATGAAACCCAGCCTCACCACCTACCACAACTGTCAGTCAGCCCGGCCGCTACATGTGAAAATAGCGACACAATTAAGCAATAATAATTTCATTAAGAGGAATGGAGGTTTATACACACACCATAAGAACAAAGAGAAAAAACGACGCACTACGAAGAACTTATCCGAATTGGACAAAAATAGGTTGATGTGATGTGCATGTGCAGACAAACAAATGACTTCACTTTCAGAAGGATTGGATGATTTATTCAAGAGAGATACCTTCACAAGTGGAGCTACTCAACGAGACGTTGGTGCACCTCTCGCTGTCATGAAAGCAGTTATTCGGCTTGGAATTGATTGAAAGTGTCGTTGGGCATTTTCCTGTGGGGTATTGTGCCAAATTCTTCCGCCCGTCCAATTAGCGCGTTAGATCGTCAAAATCCGCAGCTGGTTGGAGGCTCCTGACCATAATGTTCCAAACTTTCACAACGACCTTACTGGCCAAGGAAAGGTTCGCCAAGCGTGAAGATAAGCAGTAGAAACTCTCTCCGTGTGCCGGCGGGCATTATCTTGTTGAAATGTAAGCCGAGGATGGCTTGCCACGAAGGAAAAACTAGGCGTAGAATCTCGTCGACGTACGGCTGTACCATAAGGGTGCTGCACATGGCACCCAAAGAGGTTCTAGTGTGCAATGAAACGGCAAACCACATCACCACTCCTGACTGTCGGGCGGTATGGCGGGCAGCTGTCATTTTAATGTTCGACCGCTGTCTGGGGCTTCTCTAGACACATATTGAGCCTGAAATTTCACTGACTGGAATAGAATTGTCTTCCGTGATGAGTCTTGCAGTCTCACCGTTACACCGAAGATTCCTGGACGACTGCATCCACATCCAATGTCTGAGTACTGCTGCTACAGTGTGCTGACCATGGCGCAGGATGAGACGAGAGTGCCATTCCTTTTCAAATAGTATGATGGAACGTATCGAACGACGCACGATTAGTGCTCTGTTTGCCCGGTTCCGGCAAAGGCCTTGGCTTTGCTGCAAGAGGTGCCTGCACTCTCGCGAGTAGAGACGACTTGTGAATGACTGATGATCAACAAGTGACTTATGCCTAGCAGGGTAGTACGGTGTTTAAAGGAGCTCGCTACAAAGTGACCGCCGTTCAGTGTTTACTGGCGTGTTTGCTGCTAAGGGTGATCAGTGCTTAACGCAAGCACATGGCGGCCAATCGAGCGAGGTGGCGCAGTAGTTAGTATTCGGGAAGACGACGGGTAAATCCCGCCTCCAGCCACCCTAAATCGGTCCAGGCAAATACCGGGATGGTTTCTTTCAAAGGGCACGGCCGACTTGCTTCCCCCTCCTTCCCAAATCCGATGAGACCGATGACCTCGGTATTTGGTCTCTTCGCCCAAAAAACCCAACCCCATGGCGGCCATATTTTTCCCCCGCAGCCAGCCAGCCAAGGCGGTCCTGGCGGGGAAAATATTCCTCCGCTGCTAGGTCTTTGTGTAGAACTGTTGCGCATGCAGCACGTGTTAAGTGACGGAAAACAGCGTGGCGAGTGAAAGTATATCAAGTGAAATGGCGTAATGCAAAAGAGTATTCGCGAGTGATGCTTGAACAACGAAAGGAGGCACTTTCAGCATTCTCTTGCTTAATAAACGCGAGCATTTTACTTTTCATTTGTTAATGTTACACTCCTGGAAATGGAAAAAAGGACACATTGACACCGGTGTGTCAGACCCACCATACTTGCTCCGGACACTGCGAGAGGGCTGTACAAGCAATGATCACACGCACGGCACAGCGGACACACCAGGAACCGCGGTGTTGGCCGTCGAATGGCGCTAGCTGCGCAGCATTTGTGCACCGCCGCCGTCAGTGTCAGCCAGTTTGCCGTGGCATACGGAGCTCCATCGCAGTCTTTAACACTGGTAGCATGCCGCGACAGCGTGGACGTGAACCGTATGTGCAGTTGACGGACTTTGAGCGAGGGCGTATAGTGGGCATGCGGGAGGCCGGGTGGACGTACCGCCGAATTGCTCAACACGTGGGGCGTGAGGTCTCCACAGTACATCGATGTTGTCGCCAGTGGTCGGCGGAAGGTGCACGTGCCCGTCGACCTGGGACCGGACCGCAGCGACGCACGGATGCACGCCAAGACCGTACGATCCTACGCAGTGCCGTAGGGGACCGTACCGCCACTTCCCAGGAAATTAGGGACACTGTTGCTCCTGGGGTATCGGCGAGGACCATTGGCAACCGTCTCCATGAAGCTGGGCTACGGTCCCGCACACCGTTAGGCCGTCTTCCGCTCACGCCCCAACATCGTGCAGCCCGCCTCCAGTGGTGTCGCGACAGGCGTGAATGGAGGGACAAATGGAGACGTGTCGTCTTCAGCGATGAGAGTCGCTTCTGCCTTGGTGCCGATGATGGTCGTATGCGTGTTTGGCGCCGTGCATGTGAGCGCCACAATCAGGACTGCATACGACCGAGGCGCACAGGGCCAACACCCGGCATCATGGTGTGGGGAGCGATCTCCTACACTGGCCGTACACCACTGGTGATCGTCGAGGGGACACTGAATAGTGCACGGTACATCCAAACCGTCATCGAACCCATCGTTCTACCATTCCTAGACCGGCAAGGGAACTTGCTGTTCCAACAGGACAATGCACGTCCGCATGTATCCCGTGCCACCCAACGTGCTCTAGAAGGTGTAAGTCAACTACCATGGCCAGCAAGATCTCCGGATCTGTCCCCCATTGAGCATGTTTGGGACTGGATGAAGCGTCGTCTCACGCGGTCTGCACGTCCAGCACGAACGCTGGTCCAACTGAGGCGCCAGGTGGAAATGGCATGGCAAGCCGTTCCACAGGACTACATCCAGCATCTCTACGATCGTCTCCATGGGAGAATAGCAGCCTGCATTGCTGCGAAAGGTGGATATACACTGTACTAGTGCCGACATTGTGCATGCTCTGTTGCCTGTGTCTATGTGCCTGTGGTTCTGTCAGTGTGATCATGTGATGTATCTGACCCCAGGAATGTGTCAATAAAGTTTCCCCTTCCTGGGACAATGAATTCACGGTGTTCTTATTTCAATTTCCCGGAGTGTATGTGTGTTAGAGATAACAGACACGACAATCTGTCCTATACTTATAAAAGCAAATTTCTTTGACTTTCGATTATAGACCCTGTTTAGACATTTATTATCGGGCTTAGGTATGACTACTCATCGTAGTGAATCATATCAAATAAACTGTGTTAAATGAACCCCGCGACTTTTGAAGGAATTAATTCGGTGTGTATGTGCTACACAAAATGAAAGATATCAATAGATTTTCAAACACTAATCGGCCGCCTAGTAACTGTTAATTAGCATCTTTGGCGGCAACCGTTAAACAACGCAGCTAGCTGATGGTAATAATTTGAATCGAAACAAATTTCTCGACAAATATTGACTGCAATGACAGATAGTGTTGTGTCTCCTCGTTTACACGTATCTGGACGAGGTGAAGAATACTGGCCGGGCATAGAAAAAGGACATCACACCTTCGCCGATCGTGGAAGTGCCAGCAGGCAGCAATAGGAGGCGTCACAAAACGTGAAGCAAATGTAGGAAGTGTTGCGAAGGGATATGAGTGCACGGGAATTTTCCATTCAATCCCACCAAAATACCATCACACAAATTCCTTCCTTCGCCCACATTCCTGAATGATGAGTCTTGTACTACTACCGCAGAATCAGAACTACACCCGGGACCTGCAACTCCTCCTAATCATCCACGAAATTCGGAAAATCGGAGCTCAGCATCATCATCTCCATAATTTTCTTCTGTTCCGCCTACCCCAACGAAAGCCAGGAGTCACACGCGCGAAGAGAAATTCAGCTTGCCACCTGGCTTCGCCATTTCATCTCAGCCGTGCTAGGGGAAAGGAAAGATTGCATTTGAAAACTCCCAATGAAAGAAGGTCAAGCGTTACAGAAATGCACTGGATGTTCAAGCGAAGCCTTCAAATCCGGAAGAGGATTCATCTTCATGATCACGTGAGGCTGAGTAGGACGAATAAAACGTAAATTGTAGTTTCTGCAACGTCAATTAATACGACGCTAGATTTGTGACGAAGAGGAACGGGCAGGTGTGGTAAATACAACATGTGCTTTCACGAAATTTGTGTGGGGGCAGCTGGCTGTAACCAATTTCGCTGTGGGAAATACAAGTAAAAGCTACTGGAACAGATGAAAAGTATAATCTTCCATATTGGGTATAATAGTACGACAGTTTACGATGATTCACGTAGCCCCGTTTGTGATTCCCACAGTTCCACATTTTTTAAATTTTTCCATTGTTTCAATATTTTAAATTCTGCTATTTACAGTCAAGAAGAATTGATCTTGAGGCAATGTAGAGTTATCGTACAAAACTTGTAACTATGATCTATTCCCTGTTATATTTTAACTTGTGTAGTAAAATACACTGAGGAGCCAAAGAAGCTGGTACAGCTGCCTAATATCGTGTAGGGCCCCCGCGTGCACGCAGAAGTGCCGCAACACGACGTGGCATGGACTCGACTAATGTCTGAGGCACTGCTGGAGGGAGCTGATGATACCATGAATCCTACAAGACTTGCCATAAATCCGTAGGAGTATGAGGGGGTGGAGACCTCTTCTGAACAGCACGTTGTAAGTTATACCAAATATGCTGAATATTGTTCTTGTTTGGGGAGTTTGGTGGGCAGCGGAAGAGTTTAAATTAAAAAAAGTGTTTCTGGAGCCATTCTGTAGCAATTCCGGACGTGTGGGGTGTCACATTGTACTGCTGGGATTGCCCATGTCCGTCGGAATGCAAAATGGACATGAATAGACCCAAGTGATCAGACAGGATGATTAGGTACGTGTCACCTGCCAGAGTCATATGTAGACGTATCAGATGTCCCATATCACTCCAACTGCACATTCCCCACGCCATTACAGAGCCTCCACCAGCTTGAACAGTTCCCTGTTGACATGCAGGATCCATGGATTCATGAGGTTCTCTCCGGAACGAGACTCGTTCGACCAGGCAACATGTTTCCAGTTGTCAACAGTCCATTTCGGCGTTGACGGGCCTAGGCGAGGCGTAAAGCTTTGTGTCGTGCAGTTATCAAGGGTACACGAGCGGGTCTTCGACTCCGAAAGCCCATGTCGATGATCTTTCGTTGAATGATTCGGACGCTGACACTTGTTGGTGGCCCACCATTGAAATCTGCAGCAATGTGCGGAAGGGTTACACTTCAGTCACGCCGAACGGATTCCCTTCAGTCGTCGTTCGCCCCCTTCTTGCAGGATCTTTTTTCGGCATCAGCGATATCGGAGATCTGATTTTTTACCGGATTCTTGATATTCAGGGCAGACTCTTGAAATGATAGTACGGGAAAATCCCCACTTTATCGCTACCTCGGAGTTCTTGTGTCCCATCGCTCGTGCGCCGACTATAACACCCCGTTCAATCTCACATCTTGATAACCTACCATTGTAGCAGCAGTAACCGATCTAACAACTGAACCTGACACTTCTTGTGTTATATAGGCGTTGTCGACCGCAGCGCTGTTGTTTTAACATCTCTGTATTTGAATACGCATGTCTGTACCGGTTTCTTTGGCACTTCAGTGTTTTTACTACCTCACTGGGGCCAAAAAGATTCATTTGGCTCCACCTTAGCATACGTTCCTAACAGTCGCTCAGTCATCGTCACGCAAGGTACATTCCATACCCATTTCAATATTGCATCCAGTGGTTGTGTTCCTGGCCGGCAATCGATTGTCTCTGGGGTAAATAACTTCAGGGAAACTGGTATTTGAAGAAAAAAAGACCTGGGCACCTACAAACAGCAAAGTCACCCCACAACACTAAAAAGGTAAGGCTTTCTGTTCTCGGTTCCTCCAGTGCTCTGTCCTCAAACATGCAGCTGCTGTTGGATTGTTTGTTCATTCTGTGGGGCGAATCCTTCATGAGAACTAAAATTTCATTCCTACGAACTAGTTGTGGTGCAGGACCTTAATCCATCCGATTTTGTTGCTCGAGGAAATGCATGTGAGGTGCTTGTCTGGCATGTCTCACGACACACTTGTGTTCTTCAGTGATGAGGCTAGCTTCCATACTGTAAATAAGCAGAACGAGCGCTACTGGAACCCCGAGCCGCTCCTCTTCCAAAAAAAAAAAAAAAAACGTTATCACCGTCTCCTACATTCACAATATGTAACTGATTGGTGTATGCATTGCAACAACTGCTTTTTTGAAGAAAACGGACTTGCAGCTTTGGAGAATAAAACGAACGGGCAGCTTTGGAGACTTCTGATCTTTATGTCCACATGATTCTACATCTACATCTACATCTACATTTATATTCCGCAAGCCGCCCAACGGTGTGTGGCGGAGGGCACTTTACATGCCACTGTCATTACCTCCCTTTCCTCTTCCAGTCGCGTATGGTTCGCGGGAAGAACGACTGTCTGAAAGCCTCCGTACGCGCTCTAATCTCTCTAATTTTACATTCGTGATCTTCTCGGGAGATATAAGTAGGGGGAAGCAATATATTCGATACCTCATCCAGAAACGCACCCTCTCGAAACCTGGCGAGCAGAGCGCCTCTCTTGCAGAGTCTGCCACTTGAGTTTGCTAAACATCTCCGTAACGCTATCACGGTTACCAAATAACCCTGTGACGAAACGCGCCGCTCTTCTTTGGATCTTCTCTGTCTCCTCCGTCAACCCGATCTGGTACGGATCCCACATTGATGAGCAATACTCAAGTATAGGTCGAACGAGTGTTTTGTGAGCCACCTCCTTTGTTGATGGACTACATTTTCTAAGGACTCTCCCAACGAATCTCAACCTGGTACCCGCCTTACCAACAATTAATTTTATATGATCGTTCCACTTCAAATCGTTCCGCACGCATACTCCCAGATATTTTACAGAAGTAACTGCTACCAGTGTTTGTTCCGCTATCATATAATCATACAATAAAGGATCCTTCTTTCTATGTATTCGCAATACATTACATTTGTCTATGTTAAGGGTCAGTTGCCACTCCCTGCACCAAGTGCCTATCCGCTGCAGATCTTCCTGCATTTCGCTACAATTTTCTAATGCTGCAACTTCTCTGTATACTACAGCATCATCCGCGAAAAGCCGCATGGGACTTCCGACACTATCTACTAGGTCATTTATATATATTGTGAAAAGCAATGGTCCCATAACACTCCCCTGTGGCACGCCAGAGGTTACTTTAACGTCTGTAGACGTCTCTCCATTGATAACAACATGCTGTGTTCTGTTTGCTAAAAACTCTTCAATCCAGCCACACAGCTGGTCTGATATTCCGTAGGCTCTTACTTTGTTTATCAGGCGACAGTGCGGAACTGTATCGAACGCCTTCCGGAAGTCAAGAAAAATAGCATCTACCTGGGAGCCTGTATCTAATATTTTCTGGGTCTCATGAACAAATAAAGCGAGTTGTGTCTCACACGATCGCTGTTTCCGGAATCCATGTTGATTCCTACATAGTAGATTCTGGGTTTCCAAAAACGACATGATACTCGAGCAAAGAACATGTTCTAAAGTTCTACAACAGATCGACGTCAGAGATATAGGTCTATAGTTTTGCGCATCTGCTCGACGACCCTTCTTGAAGACTGGGACTACCTGTGCTCTTTTCCAATCATTTGGAACCTTCCGTTCCTCTAGAGACTTGCGGTACACGGCTGTTAGAAGGGGGGCAAGTTCTTTCGCGTACTCTGTGTAGAATCGAATTGGTATCCCGTCAGGTCCAGTGGACTTTCCTCTGTTGAGTGATTCCAGTTGCTTTTCTATTCCTTGGACACTTATTTCGATGTCAGCAATTTTTTCGTTTGTGCGAGGATTTAGAGAAGAAACTGCAGTGCGGTCTTCCTCTGTGAAACAGCTTTGGAAAAAGGTGTTTAGTATTTCACCTTTATGCGTGTCATCCTCTGTTTCAATGCCATCATCATCCCGGAGTGTCTGGATATGCTGTTTCGAGCCACTTACTGATTTAACGTAAGACCAGAACTTTCTAGGAGTTTTTCATGACGACACTCTACCAAATGGACGTGGGCGATGTATGGTTCCAGCAGGTCGGTGCCACGGCACCCAAAGCGCGTGTTTCAGTGACTGTTTTGCGACAACAATTCACAGAACGCCTCATCTCCCTGAGGGGCGACCTGCACTGGCAGTATGGTCCCCTGATTTAGCATCCTGCGACTGTTTCGTATGGTGCTAACTAAAATAAATCAGTTACTACGATCGTCCTAGGACCCTGGCTCACAAGAAGAACATCATTAGTCAAGCTGTCGCCAACACACCGGTCGATATGCTGGAAAGAGTTGAAAGCAACTTTTTTTATTTTACGAGGGCTATTCGGAAAGTGAGGAACGATCGGTCGCGAAATGGAAACCACTGTTAAAATCCGACGAGGCTTTTCACAGACGTTTTGGGCAGTGTCTCTAGTATGCCCGTCGATCTCATCAAGACGCTCTTTTCAGTTGTGAGCGGACTGCGAGCGAGTAAATATGTCTAGAACAACAATGTCTCCCGCCAAGTAGGAGGACCTGCTGAGAGGCTTCGCCTTAACGAATGCAGCCCACCTAACACAACTGCCACGCAATTCCTTCTTCATGGCAATTCTCATCCGCACTCTGCAGGGGCAGTGAAGACGCTCCTGCAGCGTTTTCCATGGGAAGTGTTCGATCACCCACAACACAGCCCTAATTGGCTCGTCCTCAGTATCATCTCTGTTCACATGAAACGCTGGATACGAACTTAACACCTGGGCGCAGACTACGCTCTATAGACAAGCGTAGAGAATTATCAGAAAGCACAGGCGGCTGCCTTTCATGACGATGGTCTTGGAAATTTGGTATAACACTAGGACAAATGTCTAAGTCGGAGCGGCAACTATGTAAAGACGTACCTGGAAGGTGTAGCTAAATGTGCAAAGAAAACAGTTTTGATTTTCACTGTGGTTTTCATTTCGCGACCGATCGTTCCTTACTTTCCGAACAACCCTCGTATTTATTCACCCAGTCACGTTTTGCTTTTGTAAGAATGCATCTTCAATAGGTGTCCTCGAATTTTACACAATTTTTTCATCACCATATACTTGTTATAGATGTAAATCAGTTCACAGAAATTTTTCATAATAAATGGAATGGTACTTACAAATCAGCATCTAATTAATTATTTGGAAGTCATTTTAACTGCCATTCTTTGAGTCTACAGTGTCACTTGTTATTGTAAGTGTAGCCAACTTTACAGGTTTTGCTTTCATTTGTTTTTTCTTTGGCAGTATGTGTACTGGTTTAAGTTCGTGTGTGTGTGTGTGTGTGTGTGTGTGTGTGTGTGTGTGTGTGTGTGAGTGTGTGTGTGTGTGTGTGTGTTCCTTTTTTCACTTATGAGAGTGATGGGATTTGTGATCATCTATTGGGATGTTTGTCTGTTATATAATCAATTAGTGTAAACAATAAGCAGTTAGTCACATTCACTTAGTCATTTAGAAAAAGATTCTTTTCTGCATTTCATTTCTTAGCTCCGGATATCTTTATATCTACTTGCACTGAGCCGGCCGAAGTGGCCGTGCGGTTAAAGGCGCTGCAGTCTGGAACCGCAAGACCGCTACGGTCGCAGGTTCGAATCCTGCCTCGGGCATGGATGTTTGTGATGTCCTTAGGTTAGTTAGGTTTAACTAGTTCTAAGTTCTAGGGGACTAATGACCTCAGCAGTTGAGTCCCATAGTGCTCAGAGCCATTTGAACCATTTGAACTTGCACTGAAAACATGTGCACAACAGTGCAAATGACGACGGTATGCGCTGTGTGTCTTGTTTGGATGTGAACTTGTTCCGTTCGCCCATGATACTTGGTTTTGACAGCAGTGATACCTGCTACGCCGCTTATCCTCAAGTTTGCATTCAGTATTGCGCGGTTCTCCCTCCCCGCCGTTTTGCCAACAATGTCAGTGCGACTTTAACAATGATACACAACAGTACGTATATTTTTTATTAATGGAGATAAGCATGTCGTGTAACAGTCTTACTGAATCCAATGGAACGGCGGCACAACGGAACGATGCTCATCTGTTCCTGCAGCGACTGCCACCATGTCACAGCACTTTTTCGTCTGAAAGTGGAGTTGTATGTTTTGGTGATTACATATTACGGTCTCTCTCACTCTTGTGACGGAACTTTCAGATTTAAATATATTTGGGGTAACAGCCCGAATAAATCATATTTCCATTATTATGTTGTAACAGTTCCACCACTGACATTACGCCAAAATACTCAAAAAATATTCCTTGAACGACCTCTGAAACTTCGTTTGTGGAGCTTTGGTTCACGTAGTATATGTACAACATCAACAGGCATCCACGTGACAGAGATATGCACGCTTCCACTGCACTGTTATGATCATAACGTTGATGTTGCTCAGTTAACATTTAATGAAATAAAGTCACTTCATTTCAATATGAAGGTGCACACCTTGAGATGAAAGTGAAAGTAATAATAAATTCAGTGTACCACATAATTTTTATTGATGTACATTTATTTGCAATGTTTCAATGGAAATTGTTCATGATAATGCTGTTTAATCAAATAGACAAAAAAGTCTTCCGAATGAAGTAGCAACTTAGTTCGCTCCTAAATTCTTTAGCAGGAAAGAACAAGATAACCTATATAATACGGCGACTGGTATAGCCCTTTGGTAAACTGAAATTGTACTGGAAAGAGAAAACATGGAAATCAAGGTCTCGAATATTTCACGGTAAGGTGCGATGCAACTTTGAGTCGCTGTATTCTGATGCTGAAAGGAAATGTTCAGTGATAGAGAAATATTTGCCATGCTCTTCGAGATTGAAAAGTGATTACAGATATAAATTTTGATTTGATGGTGAAGTATCTTCGTCCTACAGGAGTGAAGGACTTTAAAAAGTACGAGAAATCAAGTTAATGTCACTTGCCAATATAAGTGCAGACGGAGAACGTGCCTCTGCCTTCTAAAAGATGCAAATGGAAACAAGTATCAGTTATTTCCAGAAAATCATTGCGTGACTCTCTCCGGAACTAAGGATACCCACATGTTCTGTAGATCTGTAGCACAGATAGATTTAATCAAACGGATATTTAATCCTGTTATGGAAGACAACAGCAATGCAGTGCAAAAACAGATGATATGCGACAGAAAAAAATAAAGCGGATCTCTGAATGGCCGAGCTACAGAAAGTCCCAGAGATAATGGGGACCAATTGGGGGTACTGTTTTAGATAGGTCCTATCGATCTCTGTTCCAGGCGTGAGAGTGGTAATATCTTCGGCAAAGCAAACTAAATGGTTGTTACGTCAGAGACATGATATCGAATGACACGAGTGATACGGGAGATGAATGAACAGACAGACGTTCGAATGTTGATATAATAAAACGTAAAGAATACTGTAACTTTGAAAGAAGACCACCTACAGTGGACAGGAAGAAGAATACCTGAGTATGGTAATCTCAGCCAATATTACTGACATTTGGCGATGTCGGAGAAGGATAGCACAGGAAAAGAAAATTTACGTAAATTCGTGAATACAAAAATGTCACGTTAGCTCTCGCATGTTACGAGTGAACGTTAATGGTGCCATGGAAAATGCAGAAGATATCGCGTACTGTCATGAAAATAACAGCAGTGTATTAGACCACAATCAAATTCGTCGTTTTCCTGTCGGAGGACAGGCGAAACTCGTCAGGGAGAACAATCAAGCGGCCTCTGCAGTCGCCCTACTCCGCTATGCTGTTCTCGGCCGCAGCCTCTGTGGTGACGACCTCCGTCGTCACCGGCTCGGTTGTCGTCGCCACCGCTTCCGTGGTCGTCCCCTCGTCCGTCGCGGACTCGGACTCTGTGGAGCCGACGTAGGACGCGGTCGTCGCCGTCGTCGTCTCGGTTGCCGGTGGCGCCGTTGTCGCCCGCAGCATGGTCGTGGGCCGCGTCCCCTCCGTGCTGGAACGCGCCTTCTCGGTGGTCGTGGGCCGCGCCTGCTGTGTGGTCGTGGAGGGCGCCACACTCGCTCGCTGAGTGGAGCCGCCGCCGTCCGCGGCCGGGCTCTTGCTGGTGCTGCCGCCTGGCGGCCGCGTCGTGAAGCTCCAGAGCGGCGGCAGCGGCGTCGTCGTAGCGTTGTAGTTCTCGTCGACTGCACAGGAAGCGCAAAACCAGTAAGGTCTGGAAATTGGCATTTGCATCTAAATACGAGAGCTATCCGGAAACTAATCTCGCTGAGAAAATTGACATATCGCCCATGCAGATGTATTAATTAATCGATTATCTTCTTTCATAACGGCTAAAGTGCACTTAGGGAGTCCCCAGCTCATCCGTTGCGTGCTTCTGTTGGCTTTTCTACCACGTTTCCTATGCATATTTCACTATTTTTGACGTTGTAGTCAAGTTGGGACCAAAAATACATTTATAATCTTGATTGTCACAAACATTCGACTAGTTTTCCGTAATATACCGCAATTTCCGTGGTTATGGTTAGGGCTGAACTCAGCAGCACACCTGAAATAACACACTTTAAACAGCTGCAAGTGAAAAAAGCCTTAGTTCTGGAGCATAGAAAATCAGAAACAAGCAATGTGATCGGCCACTCACATCAGAGTAATAATTGCTCCTGTTCACTACCCACTGTTCATCACAGGAACTATTACCGACAGATGCACGCAGTGGAAAAGCTGCGAACGCCGTTAAGTACACCTTCATTTAAATCTATAATCAGTTTTTATAGCTTATAAACAGTGACTGAGCTGCCCCTACCTATGGGTTTTATGCAACCTGCCTTCAAATACCACACACGCGTTTTTCATATTGTCTCGCCCACTATGAGCAAACTGTTTGTCCTACAGTAAAAGTGTAGGAAATTCAATGTAGTTAAATATTGCACAGGGATACGTTTTCGCTAGAGGGTGCAGTTTTGTCGAATTATTCGAGGATAACGTACAAAAGTGACCTTCAAATGGGGTTTTCTTGAATGACTCGAAAAACGTGGCCTCCTGCGAAAAAGTATCCTGATAAAAAATTTAGCTACATTAAATTTCCTACGAAAAGGTCCTGTTTATTTTTCCTGAAGGGCTAATAGCTAGTGAGAGAATATGAAAATCATGCGCGTCGTATTTGAAGACGTTGTGGGTTGCATAAAATCCATAGGCAGGGGCAGCTCAATCACCCTGCCTTTATCCGTTGAGTATCTGAAAAATTTTCACTGGCTTGTCGAAACCAGTATTGTGAAATGACCGTGTGATAATGTAGAAAAAATAAAGTATAACAGAAGAACGAGTCCTACCTTCAGTACAGTAACCAAGTATGCTACATTTTCCCACAATTTCTGCTGTCTCCGGTATTTTTTCTCCCGTTTTTAACGGATTTCCCCGTATTGCATACACCTTACCCATTTGACGTATTTGCTGTTTTGCCTCGTGTTTCATAAAGTTTTATCTATTTATGCTTACGTTTCCTTACCACTCGTCCACAGCTCGTGGTCGTGCGGTAGCGTTCTAGCTTCCCACGCCCGGGTTCCCGGGTTCGATTCCCGGCGGGGTCAGGGATTTTCTCTGCCTCGTGGTGACTGGGTGTTGTGTGATGTCTTTAGGTTAGTTAGGTTTAAGTAGTTCTAAGTTCTAGGGGACTGATGACCATAGATGTTAAGTCCCATAATGCTCAGAACCATTTCAACCTTACCACTCAAAGATTACCGTTCCCATTGTTGTTGTTGTGGTATTCAGTCCTGAGACTGGTTTGATGCAGCTCTCCACGCTACTCTATCCTGTGCAATCTTCTTCATCTCCCAGTACCTACTGCAGCCTACATCCTTCTGAATCTGCTTAGTGTACTCATCTCTTGGTCTCCCTCTACGATTTTTACCCTCCATGCTGCCCTCCAGTACTAAATTGGTGATCCCTTGATACCTCAGAACATGTCGTACCAACGGGTCCCTTCTTCTAGTCAAGCTGTGCCACAAACTCCTCCCCAATTCTATTCAATACCTCCTCATTAGTTATGTGATCTACCCATCTAAACTTCAGCATTCTTCTGTAGCACCACATTTCTAAAGCTTCTATTCTCTTCTTGTCTAAACTATTTATCGTCCACGTTTCACTCCATACAAATACTTTCAGAAACGACTTCCTAACACTTAAATCAATACTCGATGTTAACAAATTTCTCTTCTTCAGAAACGCTTTCCTTGCCATTGCCAGTCTACATTTTATATCCTCTCTACTTCGACCATCATCAGTTATTTTGCTCCCCAAATAGCAAAACTCCTTTACTACTTTAAGTGTCTCATTTCCTAATCTAATTCCCTCAGCATCACCCGACTTAAATCGATTACATTCCATTATCCTTGTTTTGTTTTTGTTGATATTCATCTTATACCCTCCTTTCAATACACTGTCCATTCCTTTCAACTGCTCTCCCAAGTCCTTTGCTGTTTCTGACAGAATTACAATGTCATCGGCAAACCTTAAAGTTTTTAATTTATCTCCATGGATTTTAATACCTACTCATCGTTCCCATACCAACAGTTTATCATCTTTGAATTCTCTCTTTAAAATAATTCTAGTTAAATGTTTTTAAGTACCATGTACAATGACGAAGTGTCGTTAATTTTCAACCTGTCAGCGAGAGGATATTATCGTGGAGCAGAAGCATTTCACGCAGTCTTCCTGGTCGTTCTTCTTGGACTGCGTCTGCAAGACGTCTCCGTTATTGTCAACAAATGTCAGCAGTGGTGGTTGCACGTTGCCTGGGGCTATCAATTCTTATTAGACTACACCTCCCTGTTCCACCAGATGTGTAATGTCAACTTTTGTGGATGCGCAGAGGTTTTTGTATGGGGAGTTGCTGCTTTATTTGGGCTCCACCATTCCTTTCTTTTCCTTGTGTTAGAATAAAGACACCACTTCTCATCACCAATAACAATACAGGATAGGAATAGTCGGTGTTGTTCAGAAGCCGATTAATGTCGAACAAGACGGTTAGAGGCGCCATGTGGCGGATTGCGCGGCCCCTCCCGCCGGAGGTTCGAGTCCTCCCTCGGACATCAGTGTGTGTTGTTCTTAGCATACGTTACTTTAAGTAGTGTGCGATTCTAGGGATAGATGACCTCTGCAGTTTGGTCCCTTAGGAGCTCACACAAACACAAGCAGCATATGGCCACCCACAGATTTTCGTGATTTTGGTTTTGAGCATACTTTGAAACGTCCCCTTTTTTAACAATTGTATAAGACTGTGCTTAAACTGACACACAATATTTTTTAGCGCAACGCAATCTGACTTTCAAAAATCCCTACAAAAGAATGGCCCTGACTAACATTAACCTATACCTTTCACAAATCACTTACCTCACAAAAATCTTGGTTACTCGAGCTACTGCAATAAAGCGAGCGCCACTACTGCCAGCTAAATAAAAGATTCGAACTACTGAAGGCACTAACTACTGATAGGCATAGTTAGCAAATGAAAGATTTTGATAGAGAACAACCAATGTATTTACCTCAATAGTCATAATATATATAGCAGTTCATGACAAATTTCAAAACTCCGCCATCTCTCTCCCCACATCCACCACTGCTGGCGGCTCACCTCCAACTGCGCAACGCTACGCACTGTTCACAGCCAGCTGCCTAACACTACAATGGCAGACAACAATGCAAACTAGACACAGACTGCACACAGCACAGCCAGTGATTTTTATACAGAGGTGGCGTTACCAATAAAAAAACCTAAACAGCCTACTTACAACTTTACCCATACACTTTAATTTTGAACCTGCCCAGTTGCATGCAGATCTCGCACAATGGTGGAACGATCACCATTCATTACATGTGCCATTTCTCGAGTACGCTGACGTGAATCATTGTGGATTAATGCCTTTAACCGATATTCATAAAACCCCGAATGTCTTTCTGAATGTGGAAAGTCATTAATGTCAAAAGTCCTCCTCAAAACGAGAAAACCATTTTCTTGCCGTGTTCTGTCCAATATCGTTATCCCTGAACACGCCGCAAATGTTTCTGGTGGCCTCCGCTGCTGTAACCCCTCTGTTGAACTCAAAAAGAATGCTACGTCGGAAATGTTCCGATTTCTCCACTTGGCACTCCATTTTCTAGCATCCACAGCTCCAATCACTATCTCCAAATGACAAAATGACGGTATGTAAACTTAAATTGCAGCAGTGAACTACAAATGAAAATGACAGTCGATAAATAAACCCATAGTTACTGGAGTACCAATATGCAAAACAAAAACGATACGAACTTATGCACCAACATAATATAAAGAGAAAAATTAAGAAGCAGTGCTGAAATATATAACAATATAAAAAATTGTGAAAATAGCAAGGAAAGGAAAACCGATGTTTTTGAACGTACATATATGATAAATGACGTTGTTGTTCTAATCTTCAGTCTGGAGATTGGTTTGCTACAGCTCTTCATGATTAACCTATGTTAACCTGTTCAGTATCTCTACATAAATACACTACTAGCCATTACAATTACTACACCACGAAGATGACGTGCTACAGACGCGAAATTTAACCGACAGGAAGAAGATGCTGTGATATGCAAATGATTAGCTTTTCAGAGCATTCACACAAGGTTGGCGCCGGTGTCGACACCTACAACTTACTGACATGACGAAAGTTTCCAACCGATTTCTCATACACAAACAGCAGTTGACCGGCGTTGCCTGGTGAATCGTTGTTGTGATGCCTCGTGTAAGGAGGAGAAATGCGTACCATCGCGTTTCCCACTTTGATAAAGGTCGGATTGTAGCCTATCGCGATTGCGGTTTATCGTATCGCGGCATTGCTGCTCACGTTGGTCGAGATCCAATGACTGTTAGCAGAATATGGAATCGGTGGGTTCAGGAGGGTAATATGGAACGCCGTGCTGGATCCCAAAGCCCTCGTATCACTAGCAGTCGAGATGACAGGCATCTTACCTGAATGGTTGTAACGGATCGTGAAGCCACGTCTCGGTCCCTGAGTCAACAGATGGGGACGTTTGCAAGCCAACAACCATCTGCACGAACAGTTTGAAGACGTTTGCAGCACCATGGACTATCAGCTCGGAGACCATGGCTGCGGTTACCCTTGACGCTGCATCACAGACAGGAGCGCTTGCGATGGTGTACTCAACGACGAACCTGCGTACCCGAATGGCAAAACGTCATTTTTTCGGATGAATGCAGGTTCTGTTTACACCATCATTATGGTCGCATCCGTGTTTCGCGACATCGTGGTGAACGCACATCGCCATCGCCATATTGACGTATCACCCGGCGTGATGGTATGGGGTGCCATTGGTTACACGTCTCGGTCACCTCTTGTTCGCATTGACGGCACTTTGAACAGTGGACGTTACATTTCAGATGTGTTACTACCCGTGGCTCTACCCCTCATTCGATCCTTGCTAAACCCTACATTTCAGCAGGATAATGCACGACCGCATGTTGTAGGTCCTGCACGGGCCTTTCTGGACACAGAAAATGTTTGACTGCTGCCCTGGCCAGCACATTCTCCAGATCACTCACCAATTGAAAACGTCTGGTCAATGGTGGCCGAGCAACTGGCTCGTCACAATACGCCAGTCGCTACTCTTGATGAACTGTGGTATCTTGTTGAGTTGCATGGGCAGCTGTACCTGTACACGCCATCGAAGCTCTGTTTGACTCAATGCCCAGGCGTATGAAGGCCGTTATTACGGCCAGAGGTGGTTGTTCTGGGTACAGGATCTATGCACCCAAATTGCGTGAAAATGTAATCATTTGTCAGTTCTAGAATAATATATTTGTCCAATGAATACCCGTTTATTACCTGCATTTCTTCTTGGTGTAGCAATTTTAATGTTCTGTAGTGTACAGCAACCTACACCCATTATAACCTGTTTACTATATTCAAGCTTTGATCTGCCTTTATTATTTCTACCCCCTCCCATTGCCCGCTCCCTGTCTCTCCGCCATCACCGAATGAACGATCCACTGATATCTCGGGATTTGTCCTCTCAACTGATCCCTTCTGTCTCTCCTTTTGAGAAAGGTTGTGCCCTAAATTTCTTTCTTCCCCAGTTCGCTTCAATACCTTCCGCTTAGCCATTCGATCTTCCTATGTAGTCTTCAGCATCCTTCTATAGCACAGCATTTAAAAAGCTTTTATTCTTTTTTCATTTCCATGGAATGCAACACTCTACACAATTTCATCAGAAAAGACCTTGTAAAACTTAATTTTATACGTATTTGACATTAAAGAATTTCCCCTTTTCACAAACGCTTTTCTCGCTGTCGACAATTTGCACTTTATATCCCCTCGATTGACGGTATGCTGACAAAACAGGTCTTAAGTATCTGTGTGAAACTTTAAAATCATTCGTTAAAAAGCTACCTTTTAAGCTATTTATTCTGAGCCGCATTTCTTTTAAAATGACATTTTGTACCTGGATTATTGATTTATAAATGTACTACAGTCTTTGACTTGTAAAGTGAACGTGCGTTTGTTAGGAGATACTTGGGAGGTACGGTAAACAAGACAACGGCAGGGCTGCAGAGGGAGATTCGCTTGTTGGCATGGCTCACTGAACGAACACAAACGCAATGTCTGCTTTGTGTGGAGAACTGTGTTTTTTCCTGCTTCTCGGCGGCGGTCGAGCTGGCTTGTGGACGATGTGTATTTGAACTGAGGTAAGACTGTAGCATGCTTGAGCTGCTCGGCGTAATATTTTTCTTGCAACGAATTCAAGTCCGTAGCTGTACCTTCATTCGCGTTTAGACTTAACTTCAGATTTTCAAAGAGATGGTTCCTGTCCCATGCTTGCGGTGCAATACCAGTATTTCACTTGTCCATATATGAGGTTAGCGTGTGCTATATTCGTTTACTACCCCTGATTTTATATTGTTTAAATTACTCTGGTGTGATGCATAGAGTTTTCTTTTCTTTTCCTTTTCATATATGATGGGCTTTCATACCGTGTGGTTCATCACGGGGAGAGTGTAATCTGTTATTTGTTACTACTTTTTAACTGGGTATTAATGATCATGAATTCCACTAAACGTCTATCATTTATTTTTCTTTGCCTGTCATTTATGAAATCATTATTGTAACCGATCAGCATACGTGCTCTTATGTTAATCCTTATACCTGTACTTGACTAGAGCACGATCTTTACAGCGAGATTATTACTCAAATCGAAGACAAAAAGCCATCAGCACAAGAACTTTGGATTCTTTGCGTGGCCTTGTAGCTCGTAAGGTAACTTAGTGCTGGCGAGACGTCAAGACTGCACGCTGTGAGTTATATTTCGTGTTTTGCGTGGACAGATATTAGGCTTTCAGTGTGAGGGCTAGATCTTCATTCAAAGTGATCTGCGTATACACTCATCAGCCATGTTAAAAAACTTGTAAAAATTGCCGTTAGCTTAGATTCATCGAAATGTTTGTTGATGCCACTATTTCTTGCCGTTGTGAAATGAAAGCGTCTCCTGTTCTTGAGTATGGCCAGACAGCACTAACACTTTTTCCTGCGTCAAAATTTCTTGCAAAAGGGGCTTATTTTAGGGACATTTTACATGTTCGCATGTAATCGATTCTGTTCAAAAACGAGTAGGAGGATTACAGGATGGATCCTAGAAGTGAAAAAGGATTTAGAAATACACAACGTATAAGCAAAAGAAAGAAAGAAAATGTTAAATTTAGAATTCCAGTGCAGAATCAGTAAGAGAATATGTGTGAAATGGTCTGAAGAAAGAAAAAAAGAGACATGGTGGAAATACGAAAGAATGTCGGAAGACAAGAAGTAACTGAAGCGGTCAGGTGGTTCTTAGGAGACAAAACTGAAGCAAAATAACGTTTGTTTGTGTTTCACACGCGAGAGTCTGAGATACAAAGCGTTGCTAATGCACGTTTTGAAACTAACAAGGGGAGGCCGCCAATTGTGAAATTCAGATTCGATTCATACTGCGCATAATAAAAGCTCATGGCCAGAGGTGTAATGTGGCAAAGCACCAAGAAGCGCTTCTCAGCCGTTACTGAGAAAATCGGCAGTTAAAAGAAACCGTTGCGGTGAAATACTCTCTACGATTTATGAGTTCCTACAGCGTCGTGGCGCAGCGGTAAGCGCTCGGGTTCGTAATCCGAAGGTTGCCGGATCGAATCTCGCGCCATACATTTTTTTTTTTTTTTGTGTAATTCAAATCCATATATATTAGTCTTGGGTAGCCGTCTCTTTCCGGGAAACAAATTTTGTGATTTTCCGTTGCCGAATCCGATGCTTGTTTTTAAATTCGGTGACCCATGTTTTTGAAGCTTTGAAGTTGAAATCTGGGAACTGACTTGCAGCGCCCAAGGCCCACTGTTGCAGGTTTCTGGTAGTAACTTGCTGGAAGTTTTGTCGAGCTTCTACGAAGCGATCATGCACCCATGAATCGATGGTACAATATTTATCAAATTTGCTACCGCCACGGTTGATTTGCTCTTCCCACCTGGATAAATAGCCCATATTTGTCAAACGAGAGCACCCCTTTTTTTGTAGAGTTTTGAGACTCCAGCCTGGATGTTCTTTGGCCAGATTGACAGCTCTAATTTTGTAATCCAGAGAAATATAGTCGTACCCTTTTGTTTTTCTTCTCGTCCGGCTCGTATTCGTTTGATGATTCGTTGGCAATGGGACTCGTTTCGACGTCTTCGTAGGCATTATTATCGTCGATTTCATTAATGTCTATCAGTTCCTCATCATGAACGAGGGTTTTTTCGGCGAGCATTTGCAGCGTATTCTGGAACATTTCTTCCCCAATTACCATGGCTTCTTCGTTGATTGATGATGACGGTTCTGCTGCGATGCGATTACTGTTACGAAGGAGGCTTTCAAAATACACCAACGCATCTTTCAATGGTTGTTTCGCCACGTCTTTGTTTATAGAATCTTCTTCGATCACATCACTTTCATGCGAAGGGCCCGGATCGCTCTCCAATTCTACCGCCTACATTTTTCCGTTTGTTTAACAGGGTGTACCAAAGCTCTCACGTACGCACTAATTTTCGACGATGTTATACGAGTAAGTTGCACTAGGGACCGCATCTACCTTCTTTCGAAGTTAGCAGGCAACTACGCTGCTATGCGGCGGCTCGTTTCGGCCCATTCAACATCTGCCCTTCAAGTGTAAAGAGCGAGTAACGGAGTTTATGTTTCATACCTGCCACAGCAAATTTGTGTTCGTGGGGTCTCTATTCTAATTCGAACGTTTGACTTACACTATACGGATTCGTTTCGAAATATCGTTTCTACGTCTTCCGTTAACTATACATGGTAAACATTATGAAGACAATTAATAACATTTGTGAAATACAACTTTGTTTGTGGAAAACATAATGATATTCGAAGTCGTCAGTGTTTCCACGACAAACGACTTTCAACAACTTATTATATGCGTAATTGTTGCAACTGATTGCCGGGAATTATATATATATATATATATATATATATATATATATATATATATATATATATATATATATATATATATATATATATGTGTGTGTGTGTGTGTGTGTGTGTGTGTGTGTGTGTACATTTGAATTACATAAAACAAATAATAAAAAGAAGTTGCATGGCGCGAGAGTCGATCCGGCGACCTTCGGATTACGAAGCCGAGCGCTTACCGCTGCGCCACGACGCTGTAGAAAATTATTAATCGTAGAGAGTATTTCACCGCAACGGTTTCTTTTAACTGTCGATTTTCTCGACAACGGCTGAGAAGTGCATCTTGGTGCTTTGCCACATTACACCTCTGGCCATGAGCTTTTATTATGCGCAGTGTGAATCGAATCTGAATTTCACAATTGGCGGCCTCCCCTTGTAAGTGTAAACAGCACACTGACCTCTCGGCCGACACTAAAAGTGCGCAGGCGGCCGCGTCTCGATACGTAATCTAAGAATAAGCCACCGGGGGCAACAAGTTGACTGAAGTCAGTGAGTACGCAGAGTACTGCAGAAATTTCCATCGTAGGATGGTGGCAATAACGAATCTCGAGAAATTCCTATGGCGTCCAAAAAAGAGGTTTAATTAAGGCAGTTTAATTGGATATCGCAGTTAATTATTGGTCTCTAATTGGCTTTCGGGGTGGCAGTAAACCATTGCAATTTCCATCAACATACCTCACCACAAAAATCTTCGATTGCTCACGTGCAAGAAAACGCCAAAGAATGTTTTGTGAACTGTCAGTCTCCCTTCAGTATCGTCAGTACATCACACAGTGGTTTCCAAGTTGACAGTATGGTCTTACGTTTATTGTTATTTCTTATCCCCTTCCTCACAAGGACAGTCTTATCGGCTGTTTAAAACGCGCACTAGCAGTTTTAAAATGGAGACAAAGTACCTGCTTTGAAATAAAAAACAAAAATGATTGCATATTTATGCTTAATCCGATTTATTTAAAGATGGACAGTGATAAAACGTAATAATTCAGAATTCAAATAAAGGATAATTGTGATGATGATTTGTTTATTTTATGTGAAAGAGCTGTGATTCATAGCATGGATGGAAAGGAAGATGGGATTAAACAACTTGTAGGATGTTAAACGGAGCGCAAGATAAATGGGTTTTGACTAAAATGAAATTTTCGTGAAAAGGAGACAAGGAGATGGGATATTTTGGGTGTGGATCGGCGATCAAAGTTTAAGACTGCAATAGAGAGAAAGGAATGGAATGTGACAGGTGAGAGGAGCGATCTGTTACATCAAGTGGGATGGGTAAATTACAAAAATTCAGACGTAATTGTAATGCGTTTGTAAATACCCAAGGGAGAACCGAACCTCCGACGGGAGAAGCCGCGCAAACCGTTGCAAGGTGCCTAAGACCGCACGGCTACCCCGCGCGGCATCGAACATGAGTATTCAGTGGTGTCCAGTCGGTATTACTTTCGTACATTAACAGTTGGTACCGACAAACAAAATGAAAAGAATAATAATCTACAGCTTAAATCGAATGATTGTCAGTATCTTCATTTAATCATTTTCCTGCTACTCGTTAACAAGGAAGGAACGACGCACTCAACCAGGACTCACCACCGTACTGCAGGTAAAACGAAGTACATTATTCGCATGATCTGGAGGACACTCCTTCAGATGTAAAAAACATGTCTTTGAATACAAAACTTTGGGATACAGTGCTCAAAGATAAACAAATGCCGCATGACGAAGTTTTTTGCACTAACATTATTTTCCTTCTCCAATCATATTACAACCTACAAAACATTATGCAAATAAACAATAAAAAGAAAGATGAACATGATTAGTGCAGTTGCGCTATACTAACTCGCCTCGAATGTTCTATTTCCAATATTATTGCCGGCCGCTGTGGCCGAGCGGCTCTAGGCGCTTCAGTCCAGAACCGCGCTGCTGCTGCAGTCGCAAGGTTCGAATCCTGCCTCGGGCATGGATGTGTGTGATGTCCTCAGGTTAGGTAGGTTTCAGTAGTTCTAAGTCTAAGGGACTGATGACCTCAGATGATAAGCCCCATAGTGCGTAGAGCCATTATTATTATTATTCGTTGTTTACCCAGTACACTTGGCACTGCTACCCAAAGGTTAGCACTTTCGAACGGCGTTCAGCAGGCTTGAAAGATTTGGTACACTTGAGAAGCGCAATGTACCAGCAGAGCATTTATTAAACCTAAGTATTTATTATAGTCGTGTGAAAGATAGGCAAAATGCAGTAGCCCAGTATGCGTACGCTTCTCCCGTTAGATCGAGATTATTGGATTATGAGAGTTTCTGTAAATATGTACCTCCAACGCGCAGACACATATTTTGACTGTACAGTGTTTGGGAATATTCTAGAGAGCACTGACGTAAAATACGATGTTGAACGAAACCCGCTGCATTTTCATTGGAGAGACATCGAACGAGCATGAAAATTGTGCCACATAGGAACAGTAAGAACTAGCATGAAACTGATGCCATATAGGAAAGATAAGAACATAGTAACCAACAGCAATATCTGTCACATGACTCTCACGTAAAGAGGATTTCGTGTTTTTCTATCAGCTGAATGCCTGCTGTGTGTCAAGAAATTACGTTAATAAGCAGCTACTTCTGTTGTTCTTTAAGCGTAGGACAATATCGCTCCAATCCGTATGACTCCACTGGTCATGTGTAGTCATTCTCGTAATGACTTTCGTGTGTTTAAAATTAATCACGGACCAAGCCCGATACTTAAGTGGCGACGTGGTGTGTCGGACTTCACGTGCGGATTCACCAATGGCGGAAAAGATGCTGATTTTTGTAAAGACAAATGTCCTCTCAGGAACAGCAATTAAATTACCTTCAGGATCAGTGTGTATTTTCCTTGTAATTCCATTTGTTTACTGTCAGTTCAAGCAAGTGAGTGAGTTACGTTACTCCAGATAGTCGCAGTGTCTGCTACTACAGGAGAAAATTAGAGTCAATTTTTGATACATTTGTAAATACGCCGTGGTTACGTCAACCATATACTGTGAACGGGTGTCAAGAGGTCTTGAAGAGGTGGAGAGAGGATTGCCGAATAAAGAGTACAGGTATTAAAAAAGACGTAGCAGTTCATATGGCATCGCGGCAAGAACGTCCACGAAAAACGTCACACCTGCCTCAGTCTCGTAATTTGTCCACCTCAGGACAGTTGTGCCAGTTTTGCTGTGGACCGCTTCACACACGATTCGCCGTGGCAAGAACAGTCCCGCTTCGGCGTTGGTCATTCAAGAAGAGCGGCACAATCTGAGTCTTGAAATTTTTCATGTATAAGGTAAATTGAATGTAATTTTTAATATCATTGGTTATTACTGTGTCTGTCTTTATATAGTGTCTGTATCTTGCATTACAATGTTCTTCAGACATGAATGTAGACCCTGTTTTGACCATTACAGCTCTTGTAAATGTTACGAAATTGTGTGCGTTGCAGCGTGCAAGAAAAAACTGGAAAATTCTACGATAAAAGAAAGTTCGTACTGAATCCCTTTTCTTGGCGAAAATTATTTCTACCTTATGTAAGGCCATTTACGATTCTATGTTTTCGTAAATTATGTTCCTTAAATTGTACCTAACTGATGTTTCTTATGAAATTTTGCATTTTGTTTTTTTTTCTAATAAAAAAATTCCCACTTGTTTTCAGGATTTTATTTTAAGTAATAATTTTGCCTGATGGAGGTTCGAATGTCGTGTCATATAACAGTTGAATTTTACTACTGTCAGAATAATAAAATACGTATTATAATATGGTTGCAACATCACATCATGGAGTGGACATATATATATAGTGTGGAAAAGTGCTATATAAGGAACACAACAGAAACAAAAACGTTTTTAGAAAATCAAGAAAAGTGACACAACTCAAAGAAGCAGTTAAAATGCAGAGAATTAGTAAGCAGTGTGCTACCTTTTATTTTATGTTTGTCTGTAAGCTTATGTCGGCTTGGTTTCCTCCATTAGTACGTGTCCTCATGTTGTAAAGGGACATACGAGTGTTAGCTTTGAGCAAACTATTGCTGCTGTCCGTAGTTGTTGGATGTAAATATTTCAGTAACGTTTTAATGTTGCTTTATGATGTGATGTTGCAACTATATTATAATACGTATTTTATTAATCTGACAGTCGTAAAACTCAAATCTGACATTTAGTTGTTTAGTCAAACATGTTGAATTAATAAATAATTACCTGATGACATCTCACATTCGACGAGAACGGAACTACACGTCCGTATAACTGTATTGACTGTAATGGAATTTGCTACAAAAATTACTTACTTGAAAGTTGAAGGACACTTATACTATTTCAGTGTAAGATCTTTAAAGTTCTGGAGTACTGTATTTTTGAGTTGTGTCACTGTTCTTTCCGAGCTACGATATGTTCGTAACGAATTCAGTTATGAGAAAGGGAATTCCGTTTGTCAGTATCCCCTTGGAAGCTCAAAAAAGTTGCTTGATACATGGTTTATTTTACTTCTGAACAATAAGTTATTTGAAGGGTTGATATAAAGGGGACACCAAGCACTGTACATAATCATATTATGTGAACCTTCCGTCCTACGGCAAAGTTGTTTCAGCGTGCTCATTTTTCTGTTTATACTTGTGTGTCTACAGAACAAGGGGTCAACAACTTGACCTAAAGCCGACGGAGAGAAATGTCTACGTCCGTTCACACTAAATACTTGTTAGTGTTGCAAATGACTCAGAGTCGTTCATGGTACGATATAACGGAAAGTGACCTGCCGTTGGAGTTATTTTGCGGTTAGTGAACCAAAATTGTGCAGCTAGTTATCTCGGCATAATGAGTGGGACGCTAATTATAACAACATGTAACGCGCTGTGTTTCATTAATCTGCCCTGCAGGTGTGCCTCTGTGCGAGCAGAATAAACGCCACCCGCCGGCGGCGGAATCAATTGCACAGCGCAGCGGCGCGGCCTGCATGTTTGGATACACTGGCTGGCGGCGAGGCTGTGTGTCAAACGCGAGCGCACGGCTGCCTGGCCGGGACGGGACCACCTGCTGCTCCACAGCCTGTGTGGTGGCAGGGCGCCGCGGCCGTTATTATAACGCTGCGAGTGAAGGGCTCCGTCAGCTGCGCCGGACTATCAGCGAGGCAGGGGAAGCTGCTGCACTGTGTGACCACGAGGCGGGTCGCATCCCAAGGTTTCTCTGCCATATAAAATGTCCTTTCAATGTTGCCAACTCAGCCATTTTATGGCTACATCTAGCGTTCGTAAGTGGCGACTAGCTTAAGGGGGGGGGGGGGGGGGTAGGACGTCACACGGGCCGACTTGGAGCAGGAGAGGCACCACAGGACATTTCAATTTCCACTGTCTATACTTTTACAAATAAATTTATAAAACTTTGTCAGCATGACCAGGAAGGATTCAGAATTCACACTCTTAGCAGTGGAAGTTGTAAAACATAACGAAATACACTCCTGGAAATTGAAATAAGAACACCGTGAATTCATTGTCCCAGGAAGGGGAAACTTTATTGACACATTCCTGGGGTCAGATACATCATATGATCACACTGACAGAACCACAGGCACATAGACACAGGCAACAGAGCATGCACAATGTCGCCACTAGTACAGTGTATATCCACCTTTCGCAGCAATGCAGGCTGCTATTCTCCCATGGAGACGATCGTAGAGATGCTGGATGTAGTCCTGTGGAACGGCTTGCCATGCCATTTCCACCTGGCGCCTCAGTTGGACCAGCGTTCGTGCTGGACGTGCAGACCGCGTGAGACGACGCTTCATCCAGTCCCAAACATGCTCAATGGGGGACAGATCCGGAGATCTTGCTGGCCATGGTAGTTGACTTACACCTTCTAGAGCACGTTGGGTGGCACGGGATACATGCGGACGTGCATTGTCCTGTTGGAACAGCAAGTTCCCTTGCCGGTCTAGGAATGGTAGAACGATGGGTTCGATGACGGTTTGGATGTACCGTGCACTATTCAGTGTCCCCTCGACGATCACCAGTGGTGTACGGCCAGTGTAGGAGATCGCTCCCTACACCATGATGCCGGGTGTTGGCCCCGTGTGCCTCGGTCGTATGCAGTCCTGATTGTGGCGCTCACCTGCACGGCGCCAAACACGCATACGACCATCATTGGCACCAAGGCAGAAGCGACTCTCATCGCTGAAGACGACACGTCTCCATTCGTCCCTCCATTCACGCCTGTCGCGACACCACTGTAGGCGGGCTGCACGATGTTGGGGCGTGAGCGGAAGACGGCCTAACGGTGTGCGGGACCGTAGCCCAGCTTCATGGAGACGGTTGCGAATGGTCCTCGCCGATACCCCAGGAGCAACAGTGTCCCTAATTTGCTGGGAAGTGGCGGTGCGGTCCCCTACGGCACTGCGTAGGATCCTACGGTCTTGGCGTGCATCCGTGCGTCGCTGCGGTCCGGTCCCAGGTCGACGGGCACGTGCACCTTCCGCCGACCACTGGCGACAACATCGATGTACTGTGGAGACCTCACGCCCCACGTGTTGAGCAATTCGGCGGTACGTCCACCCGGCCTCCCGCATGCCCACTATACGCCCTCGCTCAAAGTCCGTCAACTGCACATACGGTTCACGTCCACGCTGTCGCGGCATGCTACCAGTGTTAAAGACTGCGATGGAGCTCCGTATGCCACGGCAAACTGGCTGACACTGACGGCGGCGGTGCACAAATGCTGCGCAGCTAGCGCCATTCGACGGCCAACACCGCGGTTCCTGGTGTGTCCGCTGTGCCGTGCGTGTGATCATTGCTTGTACAGCCCTCTCGCAGTGTCCGGAGCAAGTATGGTGGGTCTGACACACCGGTGTCAATGTGTTCTTTTTTCCATTTCCAGGAGTGTAATTTTTTTTACATGAGAAATTTCATCATTTTTTCACTTACTAATGACAGCATTTGTTGCTATAGGTACACTTTTCTTCATAAATAAGAGAGATTCTTCGGTGAATTTTGCACAGCATATAAACCATACTTAAAGGTGTATGAAACTCTAGAGTTTTCCAAATCTATTAAAAACTGTGGTAAAAATTGAGGTAATTAACTATAAAATTTCTGTTTTATCTAAACATGAAGTTTAAAATACAACAGCTCATTCGTTTTTTCATAAATTAAATAAATTCTAGAGTTTCATGCACTTGTAAGTATGGTATGTATGCTGTGCCAAACTAATCGAAGAATCTCTTTAACTTATGAAGAAAAGTGTACCTATAGCAACAAATGCAGCCATTAGTAAGTGAAAAAATGATGATATTTCAGATGTAAAAAGATTATTTTGTTATGCTTTTGAACTTCCGCTGCTACGAGTGTGAATCCTGAATCCTTCCTGGTGATGCTGACGAAGTTTTATGAATTTATTTGTAAAAGTATAGACACTGGATATTAAAATATCCTGTGATGCCTCTTCTGCTCCAAGTCGGTCCGTTTGACGTCCTACCACCCTTAAAAAAACTACCGCTGGCATTTCTATAGTTCGATTGAAATTGGTTGATAACTGACGTCAGTTGGTCTTTGTCTCTGGAATGATGACACCCAACATATGCAAATATTTTATGCTGTGACTCCTGTTATAATTTTATGTTGACAAGCGGCTCCGCTAGTGGGTATTTACCAGTGAGCATTCATTATGAAGTATGCTAAATGTAAACTGGCTGGTATCTAAAGCCGTGGCTTGGGATAATTCTTGTTTTGTCAATTTTATAAATGACAAGAGCCACTCGGCTTCAGCTAATCTAGTGTACCATGTACCACTCCTACTGAAGAAAATATTTTTACTAATATCGAACCCTAGGTCAAGGGCTAATAAGCCTTTGTTTTGCAACTGGTTGGCTGATTTTTTTCAACCTCTCTGACTTACACAGTTGCTGATTCGCAGCCATGAGTAAGATTTTGACGTCAGTCACTTGCCGCTACAGGGTTGCCATAAGGACTGTTAATATTTTTAAAAATATCGGGAATCCGATATATCAATTAAAAAAAAATCATTGTCGACTCTCGGTATATCGGAAATAAGTGTCGATATATATATATATACATAAAAGCGGGAAAAATATCGACGTACGTGCCTATAAAAATATCAGCTGCACATCGTAAATATGTTTAGAGCTGTATATGTAAGTATTGATTTATTATTAGATATTCTATAAATCGACAACCTAGCAACCTGCCTACCCCACTTAGAGCAAGAACTGAAAGGAAAACGATGCAGGTTCACGCTTGGCTTCAAAAAAATGGTTCAAATGGCTCTGAGCACTATGGGACTACCGCTGAGGTCATTAGTCCCCTAGAACTTAGAACTAGTTAAACCTAACTAACCTAAGGACATCCAACCATCCATGCCCGAGGCAGGATTCGAACCTGCGACCGTAGCGGTCTTGCGGTTCCAGACTGCAGCGCCTTTAACCGCACGGCCACTTCGGCCGGCCTCACGCTTGGCGATAACCACTTTGATAACAATGGTCATTGCATATGCATACTAAAAGGTGTCGTATGGGTCTATCCTTTGGGTTTGTCACACGTCGTATTTGTACAGAACACTTCATATTAGTTTCCCTGTTTTTTTTATTTCTGCAAACGTCAGCGACATAGCAGCTGCAGTGTCAAAATTTCGTGGTGAAGCTAAACGTTGCAGTCTCTACTGGTACCGTCGATTACGTTAACATTTCCCCTAACACGTTTCCGCCCACCGCATCGACCAATCCAATAATTTAGATTTGTAGCAAAGATGTCGATGTGAAGAAACAGCACACTAACTGCGTTAAAAATTGTTCTTTAACGCAGCTGGTGTGCTGTTTCTTCACATCGGAAATTTTGTTATTCCATTCACACTGTCTGCACATCCCCCCTTCCCCGCACCACCACCCCTAGTGGAATCGGAGTTCTTCATTCGTGCCACATATAATTGCTTCACACAGTGAAAGAGAAAGACTGGACGTGATGAAAGCTCAAAAAGTAGCAAGACTCCTTCACACAGTGAAAATAAATTATGTCCTACTACAAGTTCAAAAGAACTACTTCAAATATTTTCCGAAAATTGTGAAGAAACTATAAAATAAAAATATCGGCACTCGATATTGCCTTTCAGGTATCGATGTATGGGTACATCACTAGTAACGCGTCGGCGATATATATATCGATTTGGGGAAGGTATCGATATTTAATCAACAGCACTACACATCCGCTGCCGGCTACGGCTCGCGATACGCAAAGATAGCGGGTCACATCACAAATGCTGCTAATGGGTAACACGGGGACAATGTTGGAACCTTTGGAAATGTGAGATGCTCTGTGGACAGCTGATCTTAGGTGACCAATGACTGGACTGCGGCATACGACGGGTTTCGTAGCCTTGAATATACAGTCATGTCCTAACCTAACCATAACCTCCTGATGTACAATGTATCCGAGAAAACGGCGCTCAACAATCTGCGACAGAACGAAGATCACGATCGCTATGATCATGGAGTTTGATATCTATGAGCAAACTCAAGAAGAAAAATTTCGTGATATGTTAGTTTGCGTTGTAATCTTCCGCAGCAAGAGTTCAGTTATATCTGTAAAAACAAACTGTAATTTCTCGATGTCGTTGGTCACCTGAAACTATCCTCACACTGGCTGCACGTTACCAACCGTTAAGGAATCCTGTTTGGCACTTGGTTGCAAATAATAGGCGACGCGAGCAGATACCAAACGAAAAAAGAATTATCACAAGAAAATCCACGCGGGATTAACCGAGCGGTCTCAGGCACTGCAGTCATGGACTGTGCGACTGATCCCGGCGGAGGTTCGAATCCTCCCTCGGGCATGGGTGTGTGTGTTTGTCCTTAGGATAATTTAGGTTAAGTAGTGCGTAAGCTTAGGGATTGATGACCTTACCAGTTAAGTCCCATAAGATTTCACACACATTTGAACATTTTTTACCATAGGAAAAAACAAGAGCAAATAAAAAAGTCAATACGATGATGAAAATGACGCAGCAAGTTATTAGAAACAAAAAAATTACATTTAAACCAATTAACTGAAAAAAAGACAATCAAAGTCGTTTGATCAGATTTAGAAAAAAATTGTTGCAATTAACGAGATTCGAACCTTTGGCCATCTACACAACAAGCTTATAAGGCAACACCTAACTATGCCGTTAAAATGCGAAATTCCCTTGTATTTATGACTCTGTTGTCCCAGTCGCGACTATTACCTAGCAGCTTTCAAAAATTCGGCTTCAGCAATATCGTGAGAAATTTTTCTAATTTCTGTGATAATGATAACTGTATAAATGACGCTGAATAGCCTCTTGTACGGAAGGATTCAGTACTGTTTGGTTAGAACTGTGTATGAAACGTGTGTATTTTGTTAGCATCACTGTGTGTGTGTTTGTGTGTGTGTTGTGGGATGGAAGGAGGCAGCGCCACGCACAGATGTGCAGGACTTACTCTGGCAGAGCCCCGGGTAGGCGTCGCTGCAGCGGGTGCCGTTGGGACACCTGGAGCACGGGTCACCCTCCTCATACAGCGGCAGCCCCAGGAAGTTGCCGCTCGGCCCGTAGTTGCACACCAGCCGCTCCACCATCCACAGCTCGCCGTTGATCAGCTGCAACGACACAGTAACCTGCTCAGCACGCGGCGCCTCGCACGTGTTGTCCAAAACAAGATACTCGAAGTACTTGAGTACTCCACTCTAGGAGAAGAACGGCTTCGTTGAACTGCGAATGCTGCAGCATCGCAACATCACGCACAAGAAGGCTAGTTTTCTTGGCGAAGGAAGCAGTTAGCATAGAGCAAGAGTATACAGGGTGGTGAATTGATCGTGACCGGTCCAAATAAGCGTCGAACGAAAAAACTACAAAGAACGAAACTTGTCTAGCTTGAAAGGGGAAACCGGATAGCGCTATGTTTGGCCCGCTAGAGGGCGTTGCCATAGGTCAAACGGATATCGACTACGTTTCTTTAAATAGGAACCCCCATTTTTTATTACATATTCGTGTAGTACGTAAAGAAATATGAATGTTTTAGTTGGACCACTTTTTTCGCTTAGTGATAGGTGGCGCTGTAATAGTCACAAACATATGGCTCACAATTTTCGACGAACAGTTGGTAACAGGTTGTTGGTGTTGTGGTCTTCAGTCCTGAGACTGGTTTGATGCAGCTCTCCATGCTACTCTATCCTGTGCAAGCTCCTTCATCTCCCAGTACCTGCTGCAACCTACATCCTTCTGAATCTGCTTAGTGTATTCATCTCTGGGTGTCCCTCTACGATCCTTACCCTCCACGCTGCCCTCCAATACTAAATTGGTGATCCCTTGATGCCTCAGAACACGTCCTACCAACCGATCCCTTCTTCTAGTCAAGTTGTGCCACAAACTTCTCATCTCCCCAATCCTTTTCAATACCTCCTCATTAGTTACGTGATCTACCCACTTGATCTTCAACATTCTTCTGTAGCACCACATTTCGAAAGCTTCTATTCTCTTCTTGTCTAAACTATTTATTGTCCATGTTTCACTTCCATACATGGCTACACTCCATACAAATACCTTCAGAAACGAGTTCCTGACACTTAAATCTATACTCGATGTTAACAAATTTCTCTTCTTCAGAAACGCTTTCCTTGCCATTGTCAGTCTACATTTTATATCCTCTCTACTTCGACCATCATCAGTTATTTTGCTCCCCAAATAGCAAAACTCCTTTACTACTTTAAGTGTCTCATTTCCTAATCTAATTCCCTCAGCATCACCCGACTTAATTCGACTACATTCCATTATCCTCGTTTTGCTTTTGTTGATGTTCATCTTATACCCTCCTTTCAAGACACTGTCCATTCCGTTCAACTGCTCTTCCAAGTCCTTTGCTGCCTCTGACAGAATTACAATGTCATCGGTGAACCTCAAAGTTTTTATTTCTTCTCCCTGGTTTTTAAAACCTACTCCAAATTTTTCTTTTGTTTCCTTTACTGCTTGCTCAATATACAGATTGAATAACATCGGAGAGAGGCTACAACCCTGTCTCACTCCCTTCCCAACCACTGCTTCCCTTTCATGCCCCTCGACTCTTATAACTGCCATCTGGTTTCTGTACAAATTGTAAATAGCCTTTCGCTCCCTGTATTTTACCCCTGCCGCCTTTAGAATTTGAAAGAGAGTATTCCAGTCAACATTGTCAAAAGCTTTCTCTGAGTCTACAAATGCTAGAAACGTAGGTTTGCCTTTCCTTAATCTATTTTCTAAGATAAGTCGTAAGGTTAGTATTGCCACACGTATTCCAACATAGCTACGGAATCCAAACTGATCTTCCCCGAGGTCGGCTTCTACCAGTTTTTCCATTCGTCTGTAAATAATGCGCGTTAATATTTTGCAGCTGTGACTTATTAAACTGATGGTTCGGTAATTTTCACATCTGTCAACACCTGCTTTTTTTGGGATTGGAATTATTATATTCTTCTTGAAGTCTGAGGGTATTTCGCCTGTCTCGTACATCTTGCTCACCAGATGGTAGAGTTTTGTCAGGACTGGCTCTCCCAAGGCCGTCAGAGGTTCCAATGGAATGTTGTCTACTCCCGGGGCCTTGTTTCTACTCAGGTCTTTCAGTGCTCTGTCAAACTCCTCACGCAGTATCGTATCTCCCATTTCATCTTCATCTACATCCTCTTACATTTCCATAATATTGTCCTCAAGTACATTGCCCTTGTATAGACCCTCTATATACTCCTTCCACCTTTCTGCTTTCCCTTCTCTGCTTAGAACTGGGTTTCCATCTGAGCTCTTGATATTCATACAAGTGGCTCTCTTTTCTCCAATGGTCTCTTTCATTTTCTTGTAGGCAGTATCTATCTTACCCCTAGTAAGATAAGCCTCTACATCCTTACATTTGTACTCTAGCCATGCCTGCTGAGCCATTTTGCACTTCCTGTCGATCTCATTTTTGAGACGTTTGAATTCCTTTTTGTCTGCTTCATTTACTGCATTTTTATATTTTCTCCTTTAATCAATTAAATTCAATATTTCTTCTGTTACCCAAGGATTTCTACTAGCCCTCGGCTTTTTACCTACTTGATCCTCTGCTGCCTTCACTACTTCATCCCTCAGAGCTACCCATTCTTCTTCTACTGTATTTCTTTCCCCCATTCTTGTCAATTGTTCCCTTATGCTCTCCCTGAAACTCTGTACAACCTCTGGATTAGTCAGTTTATCCAGGTCCCATCTCCTTAAATTACCACCTTTTTGCAATTTCTTCAGTTTTAATCTACAGTTCATAACCAATAGATTGTGGTCAGAGTCCACATCTGCCCCTGGAAATCTCTTACAATCTAAAACCTGGTTCCTAAATCTCTGTCTTACCATTATATAATCTATCTGATACCTTTCAGATTCTCCAGGAATCTTCCATGTATACAACCTTTTTTTATGATTCTTGAACCAAGTGTTAGCTATGATTAAGTTATGCTCTGTTCAAAATTCTACCAGACGACTGCCTCTTTCATTTCTTAGCCCCAATCCATATTCACCTACTATCTTTCCTTCTCTCCCTTTTCCTACTCTCGAATTCCAGTCACCCACGACTATTAAATTTTCGCCTCCCTTCACTACCTGAATAATTTCTTTTATATCATCATACATTTCTTCAATTTCTTCGTCATCTGCAGAGCTAGTTGGCATATAAACTTGTACTACTGTAGTAGGCATGGGCTTTGTGTCTATCTTGGCCACAATAATGGGTTCACTATGCTGTTTGTAGTAGCTAACCCGCACTCCTATTTTTTTATTAATTATTAAACCTACTCCTGCATTACCCCTATTTGATTTTGTATTTATTACCCTGTAATCACCTGACCAAAAGTCTTGTTCCTCCTGCCACCGAACTTCACTAATTCCCACTATATCTAACTTTAACCTATCCATTTCCCTTTTTAAATTTTCTAACCTACCTGCCCGATTAAGGGATCTGACATTCCACGCTCCGATTCGTAGAACGCCAGTTTTCTTTCTCCTGATAACGACGTCCTCTTGAGTAGTCCCCGCCCGGAGATCCGAATGGGGGACTATTTTACCTCCGGAATATTTTACCCAAGAGGTCGCCATCATCATTTAACCATACAGTAAAGCTGCATCTCAGTGCATTTGGAAAAACGTGTAACGACATTCCTCTCAACAGCGAGTAGTTCGCCTTTCGTAATGTTCGCACATGCATTGACAGTGCGCTGACGCATGTTGTCAGGCGTTGTCGGTGGATCACGACAGCAAATATCCTTCAACTTTCCCCACAGAAAGAAATCCGGGGACGTCAGATCCGGTGAACGTGAGGGCCATGGTGTGGTGCTTTGACGACCAATCCACCTGTCATGAAATATGCTATTCAATACCGCTTCAACTGCACGCGAGCTATGTGCCGGACATCCATCATGTTGGAAGTACAACGCCATTCTGTCATGCAGTGAAACATCTTGTAGTAACATTGGTAGAACATTACGTAGGAAATTATCATTGTTTGTTGTTGTGCTCTTCAGTCCTGAGACTGGTTTGATGCAGCTCTCCATGCTACTCTATCATGTGCAAGCTTCTTAATCTCCCAGTACTTACTGCAACTTACATCCTTCTGAATCTGCTTAGTGTATCCATCTCTTGGTCTCCCTCTACGATTTTTACCCTCCACGCTGCCCTACAATACTAAACTGGTGATCCCTTGATATCTCAGAACATGTCCTACCAACCGATCCCTTCTTCTAGCCAAGTTGTGCCACAAACTTCTCTTCTCCCCAATCCTATTCAATACCTCCTCATTAGTTATATGATCTACCCATATAATCTTCAGCATTCTCCTGTAGCACCACATTTCGAAAGCTTCTATTCTCTTCTTGTCCAAACTATTTATCGTCCATGTTTCACTTCCATACAAATACTTTCAGAAACTTAAATCTACACTCGATGTTAGCAAATTTCTCTTCTTCAGAAACGCTTTCCTTGCCATCCTCTCTACTTCGGCCATCATCAGTTATTTTGCTCCACAAATAGCAAAACTCATTTACTACTTTAAGTGTCTCCGTTCCCAATCTAATTCCCTCAGCATCACCCGACTTAATTCGACTACATTCCATCATCCTCGTTTTGCTTTTGTTGATGTTCATCTTATATCCTCCTTTCAAGACACTGTCCATTCCGTTCAACTGCTCTTCCAAGTCCTTTGCTGTCTCTGACAGAATTACAATGTCATTGGAAACCTCAAAGTTTTTATTTCTTCTCCATGAATTTTAATACCTACTCCGAATTTTTCTTTTGTTTCCTTCACTGCTTGCTCAATATACAGATGGAATAACATCGGGGAGAGGCTACAGCCCTGTCTCACTCCCTTCCCAACCACTGCTTCCCTTTCATGTCCCTCGACTCTTATAACTGCCATCTGGTTTCTGTACAAATTGAAAATAGCCTTTCGCTCCCTGTATTTTACCCCTGCCACCTTCAGAATTTGAAAGAGAGTATTCCAGTCAACATTGTCAAAAGCTTTCTCTAAGTCTACAAATGCAATAGACGTAGGTTTGCCTTTCCTAATCTAGCTGCTAAGGTAAGTCGTAGGGTCAGTATTGCCACACGCGTTCCAGTATTTCTACGGAATCCGAACTGATCATCCACGAGGTCGGCTTCGTCTGTAAAGAATTCGCGTTAGCATTTGGCATCCGTGACTTATTAATCTGATAGTTCGGTAATTTTCACATCTGTCGACCCCTGCTTTCTTTGGGATTGGAATTATTATATTCTTCTTGAAGTCTGATGGTATTTCACCTGTCTCATACATCTTGCTCACCAGATGGTAGAGTTTTGTCAGGACTGGCTCTCCCAAGGCCGTCAGTAGTTCTAATGGAATGTCGTCTACTCCGGGGCCTTGTCTTTCAGTGCTTTGTCAAACTCTTCACGCAGTATCGTATCTCTCATTTCATCTTCATCTACATCCTCTTCCATTTCCATAATATTATCCTCAAGTACATTGCCCTTGTATAGACCCTCTATATACTCCTTCCACCTTTCTGCTTTCCCTTCTTTGCTTAGAATTGGGTTTCCATCTGAGCTCTTGATATTCATGCAAGTGGTCCTCTTTTCTCCAAAGGTCTCTTTAATTTTCCTGTAGGCAGTATCTATCTTACCCGTAGTAAGATAAGCCTCTACATCCTTACATTTGTCCTCTAGCCATCCTTGCTTGGCCATTTTGCACTTCCTGTCGATCTCATTTTTGAGACGTTTGCATTCCTTTTTGCCTGCTTCATTTACTGCATTTTTGTATTTTCTTCTTTCATCAATTACATTCAATATTTCTTCTGTTACCAGGGATTTTTACTAGCCCTCGTCCGCATACATTGCACCATTTAGATTGGGATCGATAAAATGGGGGCCAATTATCCTTCCTCCCATAATGTCACACCATACATTAACCTGCCAAGGTCGCTGACGTTCCACTTGTCGCAGCCATCGTGGATTTTCCGTTGCCCAATAGTGCATATTATGCCGGTTTACGTTACTGCTGTTGGTGAATGACGCTTCGTCGCTAAATAGAACGCGTGCAAAAAATCTGTCATCGTCCCGTAATTTCTGTTGTGCCCAGAGGCAGAACTGTACACGACGTTCAAAGTCGTCGCCATGCAATTCCTGGTGCATAGAAATATGGTATGGGTGCAATCGATGTTGATGTAGCATTCTCAACACCGACGTTTATGAGATTCCCGGTTCTCGCGCAATTTGTCTGCTACTTACGTGCGGATTAGTCGCGATAGCAGCTAAAACACCTACTGGGGCATCACCATTTGTTGCTGGTCGTGGTTGACGTTTCACATGAAGCTGAACACTTCCTGCTTCCTTAAATAACGTAACAATCCGCGCGAACGGTCGGGACACTTGAATGATGTCGTCCAGTATACCGAGCAGCATAAATAGCACACGCCTTTTGGGCTTTTTGATCACAATAGCCATACATCAACACGATTTCGACCTTTCCGGACTTGGTAAACGGTCTATTTTAACACAGGTAATGTATCACGATGCAAATACCGTCCACACTGTCGGAATGTTACGTGATACCACGTAGTTATACGTTTGTGACTATTACTGCGCCATCTATCACTGTTATGTACATAGTTCCGCGTAGTCAGCGCGTACACAACTTTCCCAGTAGAGCGCGCCCCGCTAAGCACAACAGCGCAGGTGCAGCGCTCGTCCATCTCCGCACTACGAGATGGCGCTGCCTTAGAGACGGACCAAATTCTGCTTCCGCCGATCCGCGTGTTAATATGTAACGTAGCCAATAAGATTGCTGCTAACGTAGAACCTTTTCTCCTCGCGGGTCACACTCGCGCAGTGATACCTGAACGTGCAAGGTATTATAACGAGTGTACAGACCTCCGATTAGTCAGTCTGCATTAGTCTGTACCAGTTTGCATTTGTCTGTACTAGTCTATAGTCAAGTTTCAGTCTGAGTCTAATAAGATTATCATATTCCTGAACATAGCCATGAAGATAAATGAATAGACACTTTGTCAAGTATCAGAGATATGTGAGAATAAGATTAACATACCAAGACCAAAGGAACTTCAGATTGTCAATTGCAAACAGCATCCAGAATCAAGTTGCGTAATGTCTATGCTTTTTATTATTTTAATAGCTGTGTGTGAAAATTAATCAAGTTCTGTTTAAAGTTGGTCACCGTCAATCTGCTGCTCTAAGCGTGCAAGTGGCATTTCTATTGTCTGACCCAATGGCAGAAGATAAACACGCCACAATAAGACCACGAGACATATTGCTGACACTCGCCTACTTCATTAGAGCGACAAGTCAAATAATCTGATGGTGTGTGTACCGAAGGTCTTACAGTACGCACACCACAATCACAAAGCGAAAACAGTGGTCCAACTAAAACAGTCATATTTCTTTACATACTACACGTATATGTAATAAAAATGGGGGTTCATATTAAAAAAAAAACGCAGTTGATATTCGTTTGACCTATGGCAGCGCGATCTAGCGGGCCAACCATAGCGCCATCTGGTTTCCCCTTCAAGCTAGACGAGTTTCGTACTTTGTAGTTTTTTCGTTTGATGCTTATTTTGTGAGATATTTGGCCCGGTCACTATCAGTGGACCATCCTGTATATGGAGCGAGTACAGTGTACTGTACAGTCGTGGACAAAACGAGCGAGACCCCTCGCCTTTTCGTTATGCTGATCCGCACGGCTTTAAAGTCTGCTACACAGCATAACAGGCAAGGCGACGAAGTGCTACCAACATACTATGCGCAGGCGTGAAATTGACAAACTATCTGAACTTTTTTAGACTGTAATCCATAATTTCTAAGACTATATTAATGCTGATTAGTGTGTTAAATACAACACGTAAATATAAGACAGAACTGAAAGAACAAACGCTAATTGGTATGAACTGGACAAATAAAAATGAATTTCAACTTATCGAGATGACTTAACTGTTTCAGTAAGACAAAGAACCCCAGATCGTTACGAAGTAGCAAAATATTATCCGCATTCGGCCGCGAAACGGTCTGTGTCAACGTTCAGACCAGTCATACTGGATTACCGTTGCTGACCTACCATGAAAGTGTGCAAATTTAGCAATGCGTGAAGATTCATAACGAAATTCAGTTAAAAATCATTCAGTGCCACGCTTAAGTCAATTCCATTATTGACAGAAGCGGAAAAAGTAGGCAGTAACATGTATGAAATTCTACAAGAGTGTCATATTGACATGCACAGGGCGCCAGTACAGAATAAAGGTAGCGATAAAACGTATTGGGTGCGCGAGAATTTCTTAAAATTGCTTTACTGATATTCTACCTGCCTCCATAGAGATTAGAACCGAAAACAAACCAGACCTTCCTTTCACTATGCTAGCAGACAACCTAGGCAAACAGCCCTCTATTATTACCCCAGACATGAACAAGCAGGCAATTTCGAAATGAAAATCTGCAGTTTCTGTTGCATAGAGCTTTCTGGACTCAAAAACATGAATTTTCTTCCTTTATGTCACCGCTTATGTGACAATCATTCGGGATGTTTATCGAAATAACAAATTACTGTTATTAGAGAGTAAATTTTGTAGGATAATTCTGCACCACCCCAGGAAATAAACGGCTACATAGCATGAGAATGTTCGTACTTCTAAAACGCGGTGGCATTAATACTGGGATGTGAATTACCACGTGTATAGGCAAATACATTCTATTTGCATTCCTGTAAACGTGATTTGGATCGAAAACGTAGCTACGACTAATATGCTTATGTATCGACAGCAACTAGAACATTTCGAATAAAGAGTAGCGGGTGTTATTTATGCGGCCCTCATCTTCAGTGTTTTCGTTGTTAGGATTTCGTCACCTAAACCGGTAAAAACGGAACCCTACTAGTCTCACTTTCTTGACCGTCTATCGGTCTACCCAACCCTTAAAACCCGTTTACCTCCAGAACGGGTGGACATAATAAGCGGAAATGTATCGCACTTCTTGCTGTAACCGGTCCCATGCTGGTGTAAAAAAGTGAGCTTCTATGTCAACGCAATCAAAAGATACGACGGTTTATGTAAAGAAAATTTACGCGAAAGGTCAAAAAATGGCTTCAAGAACTATGCGACCTAACTGCTTAGGTCATCAGCCCCTAGACCTAGAACTACTTAAACCTAGCTAGCCTAAGGGCATCACAGACATCTATGCCCGAGGTAGAATTCCAACCTGCGACTGAAGCAGCCGTGCGGTTCGTCACTGAAGCGCCTGGAACCGCTCGGCCACCGCAACGCGGCGAAACCCTACTCACCTCATGTATAATGATAATATATACTGTCTAGTGAGGATAAACTGTATTCGCCAGCAACTCAGATCGTTTGCTCACGGAACTTTTACGAAGCTACATTCAAACTTTGTCGAAGTCGTCTGCAATATCCATTACAAACACCCTAGGAACTTCGTATGCGATATCCACTTCTGAAGACGCTGGCAGATACTGCAGTACTATAACAAGTAGGTGGGAATTTATTGTTATTGGTCCACGCATGACACTTTATTTCAATATCAATTTAACGCGCCTAGGTGTTTGTATATGCCTGAAACTATTGAACAAAAAGTAAATAAACAACAAACGAGCCGGCCGCGGTGGTCTCGCGGTTCTAGGCGCGCAGTCCGGAACCGTGCGACTGCTACGGTCGCTGGTTCGAATCCTGCCTGGGGCATGGATGTGTGTGATGTCCTTAGGTTAGTTAGGTTTAAGTAGTTCTATGTTCTAGGGGACTTATGACCACAGCAGTTGAGTCCCATAGTGCTCAGAGGCATTTGAACCATTTTGAAACAGCAAACAACTTCGATGTTTAAATCAAATGAAAGTCACATGTCGTAATTAAAACATAATTTCGTCGTTACATCTACATGACTACATCAACAGGATTTCTTGGTAATCCGGACTTACGTGCCTGGCAGAAGGTTAGGGTTATTTCTCTACCGTCCCACTCATTAACAGTGTGCGGGAAAAAGGACCACTTAAATCTTTTCTTGCGAGCCTTGAATTACATTATTACTATGGTTTCTTCCTGTGTTCCCGAGGAAATACCCCGATCTTGCTGAAACTTCGCTCAGTGAAAGCGGGGACAAAATAAGCGAACACGTGTCTCGGCTTATCTGCTTACACTCTACCGCTTCTGAGAAAACGACGGTCAAAGTTTTCAATGCGCTGTTACTATAGTGTAGACACCTCTTAGCGGGTAAGCATTCAACTGGAGCGGTGGCTCTGCGGCTACCATAGCGATTTCTGAACTTTGCGCTGCGAGTTCGAAACCCGGTTTTTCCTTTTTTTTCCCCTCACTCTCTGAATTATCTACGAATGTTTATTCCAATTTATGTTGAAACACTGTTGTCGTTATTCGTCAGTTAATTTACTGTGTAAAGAAATAAGTTAAAAAGGGAACACACAGTGCGTAGTGGGGCGATCACTCTGTTGTAGAAATAATTCAGAAGCCAAGATCGCTTAAATATTGTTTACTGGATAACCGGTTTCCACACACTAAAGGTGCCATCATCGGATCTGAATGTAGATTAACATTTATAAAATATTTGGTTATAACGATACATGAGGCAGCCCAGATGATGTTAGATCAGCTTGTCTCATTCGTTTATTACTTTTTAATTCATTAATTACACATAAAGTTAATTGGCGAATAATGACAACATTATTTCAACATAACTTAGAAAAAAACATTCGTAGATAATTCTGATAGAGAGGCAGGAAAATAAAATAATTAAAAAACCCAATATGGTATCGAACACGGGAATCAGTGTTAAGAAGGAACGACGGTAGCCACCGCTTCAATTGCGTTCTCGGCTGCAGAAGGTATCTACACTAGAGCAACAGCGCGTTGATAACTTTGACCGTCGTTTTCTCGGAAACGGTCGAGTGTCTGCAGATAAGCCGAAACACATGTTCGCTTATTTTGTCCTCTCCTTCACTGAGCAAAGTTTCGGGACAATCAGCCTATGACATTTGGCGAGTTCCCCTCGCTCGTCGAGTCGCTTCTTACGCCCGGCGAGAATTATGTATGCCTCCGAGTAAACTGCGCCACCTGGAAACACGGCGAGCGGGGATAAACACGTTTTCCTTCTTATAAGGCAACCTTCTACAGATAATATTCACGAAGTGTTCTTCAGGTTGCCTCAGATATTTCAGAAATGTTTCTTGCCTCAGGCCTGCCGCATATGCAAAACGTAAACATTTCATTTCATGTAATATTTATCAGGATAAGACATGACAAGAGTGGACCAGTCACTTCTGAGAAAAATTAGAGATTCTAAGTTGCTCCACTATGTAATGACACGGGCACGGGCTTGCGATCTGTCTTTTATGCCATCGATTTCCGTGTTACACATACTTGGCCACTGCGTTGCGGCTGCCATCTTGGAGGAGGCAGTCTGTTTCCTGCCAGCGCTGTTTCCGCAGCCAATATTAACCGCGACGAATCATTCAGTCAACGCTAAATGGCCCATCTGGCTGAGGCAGACAAGGGCGCTATAATACTCCATGCAGAGGGATCTTCAAATGCCGACATAGCGAGAACTATGGGTCTTCACAAGTCGACGGTAGCCAGGTGGATCAGACGAAAGGAAGAGAGTGGTAACTTGAATGGGAGGCCTCATGGCCGTCGCCGCAAAACAACAGCAGCTCAGGATCAGCAGATACGCCGTTTCAGTGAGAACCACCCATTTGTCAACGCACGACAAATCAGCAAATTCATGAAGCTTGGAATGAGTTACTTGAATCTCCTAGTTCTGTGGCTCGAGTTGTGGGCTCAATGCCCAACAGACTTCCAGCTGTTGTGGAAGCCAAAGGAGGCTATACGCGATTTTTTTTTACAGACTTATGTTTTATATAATTTCAAGGAAACGCAATAAGTGGAATGGGGACAAACAAATTAATTCACAGCAAGATATGTAATATTTAATTTGATAAGAGAAGAAATACTCACCTTATATATTCATTCAGTCTCTATAAAATACGTGACACACGTGTGTATGCAAGAAGGGTACAAAACAGTTCAGCACAAAATAAAAATGTTGCGGAGAAGCTCCCCGATGAAGACGTAATTGCAGAACAAAGGTTGGGCTAGAAGGAGAGGTAAGGAGGCCCGAAAAAGCAGAACAAAATCAAATACCCAATAGACTTTGAGTAGTTGTCGCAGCAAAGGGCGGTTGGTATATGCGATTCGGAGCAACTGTACAAGAATAGTTTTATTTACTGATTTTTGAGGCTTTATTTTGTGACGGCTAAACAGTGCTGCATCATGAGACCCGCTATTTTTCCACATGTGGCTAAACATCAGAGCTGAAAAAATTTTGAGAGGTACCGAAGTTCTCTGGAAGAGTAAAGTGTTTTAGACAAGAAGATGATTTTTAGTTCATTTCATTTTAACCATTCACACTATGCTTCGACATTCTAATCTTTGATTTCATTTTATTATTACGTATCTTTCCTTCAGTGAAAGTCAACGGTAGTAAGTTTCAAGATATGAAGAATAACTGGAAGTTTTTAATTTGTGGAATAGCGTATTTAACAGTTAATATTTTCAACAAATCTGTAGTTATAGGACATATTAAGAACCAAGTAAAAATGGCACTGTGGAAAGATCAGGTTGGCCTCTAAAGGGTAACGACAGTAAAATAGCAAATACTAAACAATGGGTAACAACTATTGTTGATGGTGAGTAGCCGTAATCGATATGTCACTTTTCCGTAATTGTATTTCTGAAGTTTATCGTCAATCCTAGGACTGACATCGATACTCTGTTTTACGTAAAGAATACAACCTTCAAAATTTATTTAGCAGCGCAGAATATTAAATCACAGTTTATAGATCAGGAACCTAATCCAACTGCCTTTAATTTTATTCTCACGGATGACATTGAGACAGTAAATAACAAGAGAAATAAGAAAACTCTCAGAATCAATATAGAGAATTCAAGTATCATGTGAATTCAAAAGTTTGCTATAATAGCGATTAATTGCTTTTTACAGACCCCTTCATGCCTACGTTTTCCGTCAGACAGACAATGTTTGAAACTAGGACTAACGAGGTAAACAATTTTTCCACAAATTGTCAAATTGGAAGTCGGAGAGCCAGTTACATAAATTACGATGACAACAAACGTTTTTCAAGTAAACTGATCACAGGAGGCATCCAACGCATTTATTGTGAGTTACATGCACAGTATGTAAACTGGCAACGCCACCAACACACAATACCACTAACAAGGGAACATCCCCATCGCACCGCTCTCAGATTTAGTTATAAGTTGATACAGGGGATAGGCCTTGAAAAACTGAACACAGATCAATCGAGAAAACAGGAAGAAGTTGTGTGGAAGTATGAAAAAAATAAGCAAAATATACAAACTGAGTAGTCCATGCGCAAGATAGGCAACATCAAGGATAGGGTGAGCTCAGGAGCGCCGTGATCCCGTGGTTAGCGCACGCAGCTGCGGAACGAGAGGTCCTTCCGTCAAATTTTCCCAGGAGTGAAAAGTTTAATTTTTATTTTCAGACAATTATTATCTGTCCGTCCGT